>NC_132899.1:4129526-4237026 GCF_030463535.1 Salminus brasiliensis | reverse complement strand
TTGGGGTTCTGTATTTAGCATTATTATGAGTGACATATCATCACTGGCATGCTAGAACCTGGTATGTCCATTTTTGCCATTTTTTGCATATTTTTTGACATAGGCAGTCATTCTTTACATTGGGTCTGAATTTCATTTTTGATGAATGGACCAATAGAAATGGAATCCAAAATGACTTATTTATGAAATACAATTATGAAATAAAATTGTTTTCCATTGAAGTTTTTTGGAGATACATGGTGATAAAAAGTACATGTACATAGCAGCCTATAGATTAGTGGGACATGTAAATAAGTAAACCAATGGTAATATTATGATTATGCTATTTAGATTTTTCTGGTAGATAATTGTAGTGGATTACGAAAATATAATATATTATACGATTTATAAAAAAAAACCATATTATTAATATTATGACGTAAAATAAAATTTCAATAAAAATAATTACAGGCCTGTCTGTTTATCTCAGTGATCGCATGTTGCCATTATAATAAGCAAATTGAAAAAAACATACTAAACTAAAGACACTACTTTAAATGTCAGTTTTGTCTGTCAGTTGAATAATTATTGTTTTTATAATAATAAATAATAATAATAATAATTTTTGGGCAATATATTAAGAGGCCTTTGCTCACATTTGTGGGAGACTTATTTTCCCAAATGTTGAACTTTACATTTTAATAATCCTGGATGAATAGACCAATAGACATGCTTTAAATTACTTGGAATAAACTTTTATTTTACATTGACTTTCATTCAAAATTAAGAAGATTTTTGTCTCCTCTTATTGAGTCATCATTTTGGAGATACATGTTTTTTTTTTTTTATTGGACAGTTGTTCTTTACATTGTGTTCTTTACATGGACCAATAGAAACGCTCCAAAAGAATTTGTGATTAAGTTAAGAAGTTTTTTTCCTTGTACTGTAAAGTTGCCATTTTGGAGATACAAGGTTTTCACATGACCACACCAACAAAAGTGGACATGACATGGCATTTTTCTGTACACAAGTAACATTGGCGTGTTGTCAAATGCCAAACATTGTTAAGCATATTTGTTTTAGATGGACCTCCTGTTATAAAAATGCTGTTATTAGATGATTCACATTAAAATTTACATTTAATATTTTTGGGCATCTATATATTAAGAGGCCTTTGCTCCCATTTGTGGGAGACTTATTATCCCAAATTTTGAACTTTACATTTTAATGATCATTAAAAAATCATATTGTAAACTACCTTTATATTTATATATAGATATATATGAGAACTGAATGTTGACCGTGATTGTATGCCTATCAGCCATAACATTAAAACCACCTGTCTAATATTAGGTAGGCCCCCTTGCATTGACCCATCAAGGTAAGTCCTATAAGTTGTGAGGTGGGGCCTCCATGAGCATCAATGAGCCTTGAGTGGTTCACCTTTTCCTGATGTCCTTTTACTGAACGCTTTTGGCAGATCCTGCCTGCTGCATACACCTCCTAAAACCTGCCTGATTTCTTAGAGATGTTCTGACCCAGTCTTCTACCCGCCACAACTTTTCCACACAATGTGAATCCGGTAGTTTTCCACATGGTGTAAAACTTCCCGACGAACCAATAGAAACGCTCCACAATGACTTATCACATTGACTCCCATTGTTAAGTTAAGAAGACGTTTCCTTCTCCTGTAAAGTTGACATTTTGGAGATATGAGGTTTATGTAATAGTGACGATAACCACGTGATGTAAGTTATACTGAAGGTTGTGTTTCCTGTGTGACGTTCTGTAGTTTTTAATGGTGGAACGTGTGTAACAGTAGGTTCTGCTGGGTCCTCATAATAATTGAGCCTTCTCTGTTTAAGAAGGTGTGAGTGCATTGTGTGTGTGTGTGTGTATGTGTGTGTGTGTGTGTGTGTGTGTGTGTGTGTGTATGTGCGTGAATGCATTTATACTGTATGTGTGTGTGTTCATAATAATGTTGAGAAATCCCGACAGTGGCAGGTGCTTTTTTGTAATGCCTCTCTTATGAAAGCCAATCAGCTTACCCCGTCTCAATCTGCGTCTGTCTGTCTCTCTCTCTGTCTCTCTCTCTCTCTCTCTCTCTCTCTCTGTCTCTCTCTCTCTCTCTTTTTTTCCTCCCCTGCTCCGGATGTCATCTGGCGTGCTGAAGAAACACTGCGCTTGATTGGCAGCTGCATCCAGGTTCACAGTTTACTGGTTTCTGTGAAAGAGCCAGATATGCCAATTTAGACAGTGGAGTGACAAAAAAACTTTGCCTCTAAATGGAATAATTTTACCACAGGGAATTCTCGGCAGAGGGAAGGAAGAAATCAGGTGGGTTTTTTTTCTCCCCCGCTCACTAACAAGGCCTGAAAGACAAACATAGACGACAGTTCGAAGCTGACAGAACATCCGGCTGTGAAGTTTCACTGGGGAGACTCACAACAAACAACAGGCGAGGAAAGGAAAAGGATAAAGGAGGAGACCAGGCTGGGAAAACAAAAGTTTCTTTAAGTGAGAAAATCACACAAAGTTTAGATATAAATAAATAAATAAATAAATATACTTATATACCTATATATATATACACTCATATATACTCATATATGTATATGACTGCTGTCCAATTAATATATCTGTATATATATTTATATATATATATATATATATATATATATATATATATATATATATATATAAAATATATTTTTATACATATATATATATATATATAAAAAATATATACATAATATATAATATATATTTATATCCCGGATGAATAAACCAATAGAAATGCTCTAAATTACTTAAATTACTTACATAAACTTTTATTTTACATTTTTCATTCAAAATGAATAACATTTTTGCCTCCTCTTCTAAAGTCATCATTTTTGAAATACATGTTTTTTTCAGTGAGGTTGTTCTTTACATTGTGTTAAAATTCCATGATGAATGGACCAATAGAAACGCTCCAAAATAATTTGTAATAAAGTTAAGAAGGTTTTTTTCCTTGTACTGTAAAGTTGCCATTTTGGAGATACAAGGTTTTCACATGACCACAACAATATATAAGTGTATGCAGGTTGTTGTGGACATGACATGGCATTTTTCTGTACACAATTAACATTGGTGTGTTGTCAAATGCCAAACGTTGTTAAGCATATTTGTTTTAGATGGACCTCCTGTTATTAGATGATTTACATTAAACATTAAACATGGGCAGTGGTGGCTCAGCGGTTAGAGCGCCGGGATATCGATAACAGGGTTGTGGGTTCGATTCCCGGGCTCGGCAAGCTGCCACTGTTGGGCCCTTGAGCAAGGCCCTTTACCCTCTCTGCTCCCCGGGCGCTGGAGTTGGCTGCCCACCGCTCTGGGTGTGTGTGTGTACTCACTGCCCCTAACACGTGTGTGTGTGTGAGTGTGTTCACTACCAGATGGGTTAAATGCGGAGGACACATTTCGCTGTACAGTCCACACTGTACAGTGACGAATACGTGCACCTTTATCCTTATCCTTTATTTTTTGAGCCAAATCTTAGATTCATTTGGTGTGACTGTCCAAACATGGTTTAAAAATCTAACTTTATAATTATAGAATTATAGAACAGTCTATTTCAGAAAATGACCATTTTTTAGCCTTGAAGAATTTGATACATTTTGTCACTAAGAACCATCCCTGGGGTGTGACACATCCCGTCTCAATATGAAATCAATTCATTCTATGGCAACTTTGGTCAAAGGGTCCCATTTAAGGATGTGTTACCAAAGTCCCTTGTGAAGCCAACAACATTTGCACAAGGTATATTTTTTGTCTACATTCTACAAGCTCACTGAAATGTTTTGCTTTGTTGTCCTTCAGTGTGACACCCCTAATTTATAACATAAAAAATTTATATTAAACTACACAATAATAAAAAGCATGCAAATGTGTGTCAACTGCTAATGACAATTTAACTTTAAATAGCATAGAAAATATGTTCTCTAAAAACCATGTAGTCCATCTGTAAATCAATCCACATGCCAAGTTTTAATTGGCTTTTGACATAAATAATTAAGAAATCCTAATCAATAGAAAAGACACAAACTCAACCAACACATTGTGTAACACTAAACCACAGACATGAATATGTAATTTTATTACATATTTAAATAAAAAATTAAAAAGAACAAAAGCAAAAAAGAATGGTATGAGTGTGTCTACCAGTAAAGTCAGTGGTTAGTGAGAGTGTCTACCTGTAATTAACTCTATATAACATTAGAATAAACACAAATAAACATAAAGTCAGTGGTCAGTGAGAGTGTCTACCTGTAATCAACTCTACATAACATTAGAATAAACCCAAATAAACATAAAGTCAGTGGTCAGTGAGAGTGTCTACCTGTAATTAACTCTATATAACATTATAATAAACCCAGATAAACATAAAATGAGGGTCAGTAGTAGTGTCCACCTGTGAAAGTCTCTCTATATAACTTCAATATTTCCAGTAGAACAGCTGAACACAACTTAAAACCATTAGCAGTGTATGAATTATAATTCAGTAATCACATGGAACAAACAAAGCTAACTAGTTTTTTAAGAGAGGCCTCTTAAATATAGATTTAGTTATGACTACACAAGTAGGAGAAATGAAGACAGCAGCAGCAAAGTTTAGAGTTTTACTTTTTGTGATTGGGAACATTCATTGAAATTGTGATCCCATTTTATTACATGTCTCTAATAATTGAGCAGTTATGCAGTAATAAGATGTGCAATAACAATGGGATTTAGTCGTTCAGCTAAATTACAGGGAACAGATTATGTATGTATGTACAAGCTAGTGTCAACTTCAGCTTTCAGTCTAGTGTTTTTAAATAGCTGTGACAGGAAAAGAAGCAGTTCCACATCTTATTACAGACGTATATACAAACATTGATCAAATGTATAACATTGGTACATATTGTCTCCAATGTATCTCCAATATGGTGACTTTACAGGAGAAGGCAAAATGTTCGTAACTCGAATGGAAGTTAAAGTCAAATAAAAGTTTATTGCAAGTAATTTTGAGTTTTCTTATTGGCCCATTCATCCAGAGGTATTTACACAGTGTACAGAAGCAGCTACAGGGTTCAGATTATGAAGAAAACCACTGACCATTTTTATTACGTAGATTATTAATGTGTAAATACAACATTATTGGAAATAAACAATAAGCAATGGGACCAAAAATGTTTCATTTGCCTAATTTAGGTCTGGGATTTCGACCCTCGCTTAAAAATCCTGATGTTGCCAATAACGAACTATATATAATTCATTTTTGATCGGTTTCTAGTCGTATTTCTTCAAACAACAGGACTTTGACCTTCCGTGCTTGAGCTAAAGCTAAAGGAATGAGTGTGTAACGTTGAGGTTGAAATTGCAGAGATGAAACTAGTTTCCAACAGGGCGAGCGGAGTGGACTAATTCAAGCAGAGAGAGCGCAAGGACGTCTTGCATCATTTCCTTTGCACAATGGAAATCCATGAGCAATCTTACAATGTTAATCTACCCATCCAAGCCTATTCATGATCAATAACTGCACATAAAAGAGTTCTCCAAGAAGCTGGAAGGATTAAGAGAATAAAAAAAGAAAACATTTCTAAAGGGCGGAAATAGCTTCCTGTTTGAGGCTTCCTGCATAAACGGCTCTCTCTTTTTTTGTTGGGTTGCGCTAATTGAATTTGGCCCCATCTCTAGAAATAATATTTCTGCTTTCCAATGCATGGAGAGGTTAAACACTTTATGTGCTCAGTGATCCAAATCATGAAGAAAACATTCTTTGGCGTTCTTCCTCCTGCCCTCGCTGCGCTTGCCGTCGTTCTTTCTCTCCCTCCCTTAAAGAAGTTCATTTACTCAGCTTTTAAATTTCCTAATTGCATTTTGGACTGGCTGAATAGAGTGTGTTGCATTAGGCATTAAGCTGTTTATACAGCCCCAAGGGAAGGCCTCAGTCAGGCCCTCAGATGGTTTGTCAACAAGGATTCATGAATGCTTCTGAAAGTGACTTCACTGTGGATTTCTTAAATTAATAGCATTTAAGACTGATGTAGAAGTACATTATATTTCTATTTATAATAATGATTCCCATATGAATATTTATATACTGTGATGATTGTGCATGCTCGTTTTTATTATTGACCCATTTGAACCATTAACACAGTCGACAGTAACGGAGTTGACATTTTCCACCAATGTGTGCTTTAACTCTATGTCTAGAAACAGAGTTTTTTGATTTTCAATGCATTAATATTTATTAAAAACTGAATGGGAGATTGACTAAATATCACAATATCAAATCTGACAAATAATTACTATTATTATATACTGGTAATTTATCCTCAACATTTGATACAAAATAATGGGTTACACTTACTTGGATGGTCCATTGTAGAAACCTCGTAGATGCTCACCTGACATTCAACTAAAACTCAACTGAATATGTATTAAATACAGCTGAACTCTAAGCTGGAAATGGAAATGACTGTGTATTGTATGTAACCCTGCACCTTAATCTCACCCTTACCCTAAAAACAACCCTAAATTCTAACCCTAAGCTTAACCTAAACCTTAAATCTAACCCTAAACCTAACCCTAAAAGAGTAAGGTTAAGGTAGGGTTAGGGTTAGAGTTAGGGTCAGATGACCCTCTAAGACACATCTACAATGGACGATCCAAGTTAAGTGTTACCAGTTAATGAGATTAGGTTTAAGTTTGAGATCAAGTTTGACACAAGTTTATGCATTTACATAAAAGGCAACAGAGTTGACCAGAACGATGGGACTGATATCAAATATAATTTTAATTACTGAAATGACATATTCCACAGGAAGTGGATAATCTATACAACTGACTTGATAACTGTTAATAGAATAGAAAAACTAAATCAAATGATTTCAATTCAAAAACTATTTCATGTAAAATTCATGTTGAATGTTTGATGTTGAATTCATGTTGAATATGTGTAATATTTTGTGTTTTTGTGCATTTTGTGAAAATTGTAGCTAAAATATACAAACATATTTATCAATACCGAAAAACATATACTTAGTATTATTATTAATTCATATTACTTATTATTATTATATTTAGGAAAAAAAATAACACAATGTAAAAAAAAAGCAAAATGCTAAATATGCCTCCTTGTGTTTTGATTTGCACAGCCATGCTAAAATAATATGGGTTTTTGGTTTTCTTAGTGTAAAAAAGTTCACATCCTCTACACAGAGCACACAGTGTACTTACAGTTTACGAGCTTAATATAATGTATTAAATATATATTTTAAAAATACATTGCATTTTCCATGTGCAAAAATAGTGGCACATTATTCATATACATTTGTATTATCACAACATTTATGTCACTTTTACTTTCACTTTTACTTAGAAAATCAACAACCTGTGCTGTCTGGACATATACACACTACTGGGCAAAGGTTTTAGCCCCCTGTGAAATTTAGAGGAAAAATCTGCTGGTCAGTGAGTGTTTATCTCCTCAGTAAAACACTGATATTAGAATAAACACTAATAATATCACTCCTACAGAAAGTGGTGGTGGTTCTCCATCACTGTGTTCATCATTAGAACATCTCCAAAGTTCTCCTCTCTCATGGAGTCTAGTATTATTTAGAGTTCTCCTCAGATCAACACCTGGTTTGGTGGTAAATCAGGGCTTAATGATGGTAAATCAGGTGATCTGCTGCTGCTGCTGCTGCTGATGGAGTTGAACACATCCTCCACGCTGTGCTGGCTGGACTGGGGGGCGTCCAGGAGAAACCTGGAGGAACCGAGCTCTGTTCTTCAGACTAGCTCACCGACAAGATCTCACTACTTTCTCTCTTCAGAATGAGAAGCTCTTGTTTCTCCTTTTTACTGGATTCATGTTCACCTGCTGTATCTGTTCTGGTGAGATCTGGAGCTTCTACAGTAGAATCTCTTTGATTGATGAGAGACCTGACTGTTCTTTTTCACATAATGTCAAAATATAATGATGCATGGAACCATATAAATGCTCCAAAATGACCTGGATTTCAACAGTTTTATATTGACACATTCATAATTGCCAGCACAAATGAGGTCCACATACTGAAGTTTCTGATTTGACATATAAAATTTATTTCTCATGTGCACAAAAATTCAGACTCATATTTAAACAATGATTGAAGTCATATGTTTGTTTTTTTTTTGTTTTTTTTTGTTTGTTTTTTTTGCCATAAACTGACATCTCTTCACAGTTCAGACACTCCTTAGCTCTCAAGGTCAGTCTTCAAGGTCAGTTACGCCTTTAATAATAATAATACGTTTTTTGACAAAATGTTAACGATTGGATTCGTTCAGGAACATCTGAAGCTTGGTTGAGTCGTCAGATCCCGAATCAGATTCAGTTATCACACATTTGTTTCAAAGGGAATGAAAAAATGTCCTTAAATAAGAGCCAGTGTCTTCTGTGGTTTGTCTCCGGGGTTGTGTTGACAGTGGGAGCATCGTGAGCTGTCCAGCCATGCTAGTGTTTGTACTACTTGGGAGCTGCATTTTCTAATGGAACCAAAGTCTAACAAAGCATTAGGTTTCAGCCTGTGATTCAGGTCTGGATTGTGGATTTGTGCGTTGTGTTTTCAAGCAGAAGATAAGAACTATTGTTTGGGGGGGGGGGGGGGGGGAGATTAAAATTGTACATTATCCAGCAAAGCCGAATTATGATCATCCATGTTTTGGGAGTCGTTTCAACAGACCAGTTGTCTTGCAATCATGTTTCTCCTCCATATGTTATTACCAAACTGACAGACGAGACCAGTACGTGCGTTACTGCTGAAGACCAGCATGTAATTGTTATTTTGTACATGAATATATATATTTACAGAGTGTGGGGTGGGGGGGGGGGGGTGTAAATTCACACATCATTTAATAAAACAACAACTTTTCACAAAAAATAACAAAAATACATAAATAACAAGAATAAACAAAAACAAACAAAACAATCTTCAGTAGTTTTATATGCATATGACAGTTTAGTTGTTTTTTTTTACTCTGCATAGGTGTACATCCTTAAAAAATGCCTTTATCATAATACTGTTATCACAATTAGACTGTAAATAAAATAGCAAACAAAAATCTTTGGCAAGTGATGAAAGTACGGTCTGTTTTATTTGTGTTGCATTAAATCCTGTCTTTGCATTTATTATTATTATTATTATTATTATTATTATTATTATTATTATTTATTTTGTTTTTTTGGGTGTGCTTGACTGATTTTCCCGCGAGTGGCATTCAGCTGTTGAATTTAGCTGTGAATTGCACTTAAAAGCACTTAAAAGATTTGACTGGAAAATAGCAGGTTGGGTTACATCAACACAGCAGGTCTTTGCGGGACACTTTGGTCCCACTTATCTTAATTGTCTGTAATAACTGTGTAGTTCCACATTAACAAGCATGTAATAACGATGTAACTACATGTTATGAATTACATATGCTATTACAGCTGCATTACTTTAGTACAGCTTATATAATTATGGATGAGTTCAGCTTGACTTTCAACCATTCATATAAATACCCATATAAGAACCCTCATGATATTACACATGTATAACCATGCTGTTACAGCTATTGAGGTACACTTGTGTCAAAACTACGTTCCGTATATGTGTGGTACTATCATTCATTCATTTGTAACAGTGAATGGATCATCAGTAGTTATAGGGTAATAGTCTATGAGGACTATTTATGTATAACTACACAGTTTTTAAAGACATTTAATAAGTGGGATCCTTTATTTTAAGCTTCTAGCCAATTTTAATAGTTAAAGAATTCAATAATTCAATGCAATTTCAGCTATAAATGTGGTTTCAGTGATATATTGAAAAATGTCAGGAGTAGGAAACCTTTCTGTAAACACATTCGAGCATTAGGTGTGATGTCCGATCAGCAGTGTGTGCTATAGCTCCCTTTACGGCTCCTTTGAAACAGTAGCCGTTGAAAAGTACACTACATACAAGCTCATAGTTTTGGGTGGGATTACTCAGATTCGCAAGAGTACCTTCATAGACTAGTAAACATACGTTTCAGAATGTGGAGTACTGGCCCTGCAGTCACATTCAGTCACACTGCTCGTTCTCCACCAGCTCGTCCTCCAGCAAGAGGGGCGAGCGGGGTGCAAATGTTGCCAATAGATCCCTTCAGGCAACCGTAATTGTAAAATATGGGATGTGTGTTGGTATTGTGAAGGTAGCGCTGTGTGCAGAGTGTACGAAGTGAAGTTCGAATTATCTGTAGTGCAAAAATAAGGTGGAGTTGATAATGCCTGGTATCGTCCCAACAAACACAGAACTAACAAAAATAAACCATGCATACTGCATTGTTTTTTAAGATTAAGCTTTCGATATTATAAAAAGGAAATGCAAAAAAATTAATTTAAGAATATATATTTAGGGAATTCTACAGCCTGGTCAGCTCAGGACCGGAGCGTACAGCAGGTTTGTCTTCTCACATGGATGAACGTCTTTCTCCTGGCTCTTTACTTTATATACCACTGATTGTTTTTCACACAGAGGAGATGTGCTAATCACCCATCTTTTCATGGTTTGCACTGAAGTATCGGCTCGCATGCTGAGAGACATGGTGGTATATGTGTAGTTGTTGGGTGTGTTCATGGGTGGTGTGAACACCTACAGTCTAAAAATGGAAGTGAAGGTATTTTAGAAGGTCTACTTTTGGTTCCTCAAGCTTGTGAAGGTTTTTCTCATTTGCATATCTCAATTGCAAACCTGTTTTTGTTGAGGAACTAAAATGTGCCATAGAAGAACCGTTTCTGTGATAGAGGTGTGACCATTACATTGATAAAGAACTTTTTTTGCGTCAAAGGAGGTTTTAAGGTTCTTCACACTCTTTTTACATCTCTATGACAAACACGGTTCATATAAAATAAAGGTGCTACAAAAGGTTCTTTGAGTGATGCCATAGAAGAACCACTTTTGGTTCCATAAAGTATCGTTTTTGAAATAGAGATTTGACCATTATATTGATAAAGAATTTTTGCATTAAAAACTTTTTTAAAGGTTCTTCATTTCGCACATCTCTATGACAAACATGGTTCTTTATGGAACCCAAAGTGGTTCCATATAAAATAAAGGTGCTACAAAAGGATCTTTGAGTGATGCAACAGAAGAACCACTTTTGGTTCCATAAAGAACCATGAAATAAAAATATTTTAAAGGTTTTGGGGTCTTTAAAAGGTTCTTCAATTCACACATCTCTATGACAAACATGGTTCTTTATGAAACCAAAAGTATGACATTACTCAAAGACACTTTTGAAGCATCTTCAGTTTTCAGAGTGTAGAAGAACCACTTTTGGTTCCATAAAAAAACATTTTTGTAATAGACCTTAAAATTGATAAAGAACCTTTGCATCAAGAGATCTTTAAAGGTTCTTCATTTTGCACATCTCTATGACAAACATGGTTCTTTATGGAACCCAAAGTGGTTCCATATAAAATAAAGGTGCTTCAAAAGGATCTTTGAGTGATGCCATAGAATAACCACTTTTGGTTCCTTTTGGAAATAGAGATTTGACCATTACATTAATAAAGAACCCTTGCATTAAAAATATTTTAAAGGTTTTGGGGTCTTTTAAAGGTTCTTTAATTCACACAGCTCTATGACAAACAAGGTGTTTCAAGGTTTTTCTTTAGAGTGTAGAAGAACCACTTTTGGTTCCATAAAGGACCGTTTTTGTAATTAAGATTTGACTTTCAAATTGATGAAAAACTTTTGCATCAAGAGATCTTTTAAAGGTTCTTCATTTTGCACATCTCTATGACAAACATGGTTCTTTATGGAACTCAAAGTGGTTCCATATAAAATAAAGATACTACAGGATCTTTGAGTGATGCCATAGAAGAACCATTTTTGGTTCCATTAAGAAAAAGGTTTTGGGGTCTTTAAAAGGTTCTTCAATTCACACATCTCTATGACAAACATGGTTCTCAATGCAATCAAAAGTATGACATTACTCAAAGACCCTTTTGAAGCACCTTTAGTTTTCAGAGTGTAGAAGAACCACTTTTGGTTTCATAAAGAACCGTTTTTGTAATAGACTTTAAAATTGATAAAGAACCTTTGCATCAAGAAATCTTTAAGGTTTTTGGGATCTTTTAAAGGTTCTTCATTTCGCACAGCTCTATGACAAACATGGTTCTTTATGGAACCCAAAGTGGTTCCATATAAAATAAAAGTGCTACAAAAGGTTGTTTGAGTGATGCCATAGAATAACCACTTTTGGTTCCATTAAGAACAATTTTTGAAATAGAAACATGACCATTAAATTAATAAAGAACCTTTGCATCAAACGGAAGTTTTGGGGTCTTTTAAAGGTTCTTCACACTCACACAGCTAACATGTTTATTACAGAACCAAAAGTGGTTCTTCTATGTGGCACCTTTATTTTTTAGAGTGTAGTGTAGAACCCTTTTTGTAATAGACCTTTAAATTGATAAATAACCTCTTTTAAAGGTTCTTCATTTCACACATCTCTATGACAAACATTGTTTATTTATGGAACCCAAAGTGGTTCCATATAAAATAAAGGTGCTTCAAAAGGTTCTTTGAGCGATGCCTTAGAAGGACCACTTTTGGTTCCATTAAGAACAATTTTTGAAATAGAAGTTTGACTATTAAATTGACAAAGAACTTTTACATCAAACTGAAGTTTTTCGGGTCTTTTAAAGTGGTTCTTTTAAGACATCACTCAAAGAACCTTTTGTAGCACCTTTATTTTTCAGAGTTCAGAAGAACCACTTTTGGTTCCATAAAGAACCATTTTTGTAATAGAGATGTGCCTTGAAATTGGGAAATTAGGAAAGAATCTTTGCATCAAAAGATCTTTTAGAGATTTTTGGGTCTTTTAAAAGATTCTTCACCACAAACATGGTTCTTTAGGGAACCAAAAGTGGTTCTTCTATGAACCTTTTGTGGCACCTTGATTTTTTAGAGTACCTTTATTTCTCAGAGTGTAGAAGAGCCACTTTTGGTTCCATAAAGAACCATTTTGTAATAGAGACATGACCTTCAAATTGATGGTTCTTTATGGAAGTGGTGGTTCTTCCAAGTGATCATCCCCTGGAGAACCTTTTGTAGCTCCTTTATCTTTCAGAGTGCAACCTTAAGTCCATATGAATGCTACATTGTCCAGTTCAGAAACAGGAAAAGGGAGAGGGAGGAAAGGGTGAACACGAAGAGTGATGGAAAAGGAGTGTTTTCATCCACAAAGACAAAACCTGAAGTATTCAAAGGAAAGCAAAATCCATCAACCCCTGTTTGTTCTTTAAAAACCGCTGCCTCCTGCGCCCTCTCGTCTTCCCCTCTTCATAGTAATTCTCATAAGATTTATTAGTCAAGTCTTTAAGATGAGTGCACCCACTGTAACAGTTGGCCTCTCGGATTTGAATGGCTGAATGTGGGTTAGCCGTCCGGCGTCCTGGTTGGCCCGCTCTTTCAACATGTGATGCACGCAAGGTGGCCCGCGTCCAATCAGCTGCACCGCTCACACTGGCACAATACGAAGTCCGAGGCTATGGGTGTGGTGTCTGGTTTGGTTTCCGTGGTAACTAGTGGCGGTCGTAGGCAGCGGCAGCAGCTGGTGGGGCAGAGGCTCGGGATGCACTATAATAATAAGGGGAACCTGGAAGTTAATGAGAGAGGAACGTAACATTTTCAATAAGTCACATTTAAACACACACTCAGAGCCTAAACGTTACCAGGAACCAGCACATGCTCCATTCAGTCTACTTTATTCATCAGCAGTGTCATTTAGGGGTAATGAACACATTAACAATACCACATGTTTATTACACACTTCTGTAGCCTAAGAATAAGCCAACTCGTGTGCTGTGCAGTCACTGGAGTTTTAAGGTTTTATAAGCCTTAAGATTTTATTCAGCTGGGATTTCAAGACATTAGGGTTGTATCTTTGTTTGATGAAGCTTAAATTAGACATTTCTAAATAATCAATTCACTACACATTACGCTTCTGCATTATGACTATTATTAGTACATAATTAGGAGTCTGTTTTATGAATAATTGCATTATTAATTGTAATAATGCACAATGAACACGTTGTTACCACCCTGTTATTTCGGAATCAGAATCAGAAATACTTTTGATCCCAGAAGGGAAATTGCTGTTGTTACAGTTGCAACTGTTTGTGTAGGAATAAACACTCTATAAATAAACACTCTATAAATAAACACTCTATAAAATAAAATACATTTATGACAAAGAGAGAAAAATTGAGGAAGAAAATGAAAAATGTATATATATATATATAAAATACATTATATAAATATAGTAAAGTGGCATGTTGGTAATGGTGATAATACATATGGAAATGTATTTATTTATTTAATTATTTATTTATATAGTGATATTTAGTCTCTACTTTATAACAAATGTGACCCATAGAACCTGTATTATAATAATAATGTAATAATGTAATAATGTATTACACACTATGTAAACTGGACATACCTTATTTTCAACCATTTTCAACAACCAAGCAGTGAGAAGCTGATGGACACTTGATTGATGTATTATGAGTGTTAATTAATCTATAATACATCAATAAACTCATATACAGGGATAAACCTACCTCTATCTAGAACCCACATGAATCCCCCATGAATTAAAGGGCTGCCAATGAAACACTTTTATTATATAATATATATATATATATATATATATATATATATATATATATATATATATATATATATATATATATATATTATATACATTTAGCATGCTTAATAATCTGCATAACAGGGTGGTAACAAAGTGGTTTGTGTATAAAAATGTGATAAACTATTAATGCACATTATTTTTTCCACATAACATAAAAACTACTAAAAAACTACTTGTGAAGTAGCTTATAGTATCATACAGTTATTTATTTTCTTTTTTATTTAATTAATTAATAATTTAAATGAACATTTACAAACATACAATTTATCTATCAATAAATATCAGATCAATTTAGATCATTTCATTAATAAATCCTATATTATACATAATCATGTAATCGTGTACAATAAACATTATTGCTTTTATTTAAATCAGAATTATATTAGAATTGAATTGAATTGTAAACTTGTTTGTATTCTGATTGTTGTGGTGTTTCCCCAATTTGTGTTCCTTAAAATATTACTACTACTACTACTACTACTACTGTAACTGTTACTCCATCTGACATAATCTAACAAATACAATAAAATCAGTTTAGAATTGCCAGATAATTGTAAAGTAGCTCATTGTATCATAAAGTTACTTATTTTCTTTTTATTTAATTAATTAATCATTTAAATGCAAAGAAAAATACAATTTATCTATCAATTAATATCAGACCAATTTAGATAATTTCATTAATAAATACTATATTATACACAATCATGTAATCATGTACAATGAACATTATTGCTTTTATTTAAATCAGAATTGTATTAGGATTTAATTGAATTGTAAATTTGTTCATATTCTGATTGTTGTGGTGTTTCTACAGTAGACGAAGCTGCTAATGTTAAAAGGACGGTTTGGTAGTACTCACTTAGTAAGGCTGGGTTGCTGAAGCGCCATGCCTCGTTGTATGTTGTGTATTGTGGGTGACTGTAGGGATTCCCTGAAAATTCGCTCCCTGTAGCAAGAGACACATAAGGGCATTAAAACACAGCGCTCAGAGCACTTCATCACGGAGAGATGCTATACTTTTAGAATCATCAGGGGAGTCGCAGACAGGACCGATAGCTTCTTTATTTTGCCGGCTGGAAATTTGCCCTGATTTTGCTGCTCTCTGGTGAACAGTAATCTCATGTTAAAATCAATGCAGTCCTCCTCTCCAGTTGATGTTGGTCTCAGCCCCCACCCTCCCAACCCTCCCCTCTCTCTCTCTGGCAGTATAAACTCCCTGGTGACAACTTGCTCTTGTGCTCTTTTAACTTCCCCAAGTTTCTCTTTCTTTTTCCGTGCACTGGAATTTCATTGTGCAGGAAGCCAGTTAGACTGTGGCAGTGGGCTCCGGCGTTGGGATAACACCCTTTTGTTTTTACGAGACCGTAAAGGGCAGGGTTTATATGAAGAAGGTGAAGAATGGCTTTCTTGGCTCTAATCTCTTTCTGGAAGAGTCAGGAGAAGAGCAGGGCCTGTAGGAACGCTCTGGCCATGGGTTTCAGACCTTTTATTAGTTTAAGAGCAGGTGAAAAAGATGTGGTTCAAATGCTCGGGCTTATATACACTCTTTTAGTGCTTCATGAAAAGATAAACATCACCCTACGCTATCGATCAGTGGAAATCGATGGATGGGAAAAATGAAGGCTTAAGTTCTGCGCTAGAAAGTGAGATATGCTCTTCAAAATGAAGAGAGTCACTTTTGGTTTCATAAAGAACCCTGGTTATAAGTGTGAAGAACCTTTACATTGGGAAAGAACCTTTATAGCAAGCGAAGGAACTTTAGATGGGCCTTTATACTTATATATGTCCATTACTACAATGGTTCTTTATGGAACTGCAACAAATGTGCAGTAGTTCTTCAATGGCATTTCTCAAAGAACCATTTGGAGCATCCTTATTTTTAAGAGGGTACAGAATAGGAAAGGAAACCATTAATTGGTTTAGACCCATCCATCCATCCATCCATCCATCCAGCTTCTTCAATTTCTTCCTGATCCAGATTCCTTATTTTTTTATTTGAGGTTTTTCACTCTCAAACATCCAATTTAAAGATCTTAAAAACATCTAACCATTAAGAAGGCACTTTGGGAAAGAACCTTTATATCAAGCGAAGGTCTTTAGAACTTTAGAAGGGCCTTCATACTTATATATGTCCATTACTACAATGGTTCTTTATGGAACTGCAAAAGTGCAGTAGTTCTTCAATTAACTATTTGGGGCACCTTTATGTTTAAGAGGGTATGGAATAGGAAAGGAAACCATCAATTGGTTTAGACCCATCCATCCATCCATCTAGCTTCTTCAATTTCCTCCTAATCCAAGGAATGGGACTGATCCAGATTCCTTATTTTTTTTATTTGTTTTTCACTTTCAAACATCTAATTTAAAGATCTTTAAAAGATCTAACCATTAAGAAGGCGCTTTGGGAAAAAAACCTTTATATCAAGCGAAGGTCTTTAGAACTTTAGAAGGGACTTCATACTTATATATGTCCATTACTACAATGGTTCTTTATGGAACTGCAAAGGTACAGTAGTTCTACAATGGCATTTCGCAAAGAACCATTTGGAGCACCCTTATTTTTAAGAGGGTACGGAATAGGAAAGGAAACCATCAGTTGGTTTAGACCCATCCATCCATCCGTCCATCCAACTTCTTATCAATTTCTTCCTGATCCAGGAATGGCACTGATCCAGATTCCTTATGTTTTGTATTTGAGGTTTTTCACTCTCAAACATCAAATTTAAAGATCTTTAAAAGAGGTCTTTAAAAGGGTCTTTATAGAGACCCTTTTTTAGAGACTTTTATTTGATATTGTAATGGTCTAAAATAAGTAAAAGTTTACAGAAAGTTCCGGGTTACTCACCAGGAACCATTCCAGCCAGGGTGGATGTTGGGTAGCTGCCCTGCCCTGTAGGGGGCACATGAGGTGGATAGCCAGGTAGGGTTGTGTTGGCCATATCTCTACCTACACACAAAACACAAGATGTTTCATTAACATCTGACAGATGTATTTCCTTCAAATGCTAAAATTGGTGGAAACATGGCTGTAAAACAAGGTTCTCCAGGGATCTTCAGAAGCTTGCGGTGGAAAACTGTACATTGTCTCAGCACATTGAACCTTGGGTATTCTTAATGTCCTGTATACTGCCCTACTGTCCTAAGGGTCAGGTGTTGTTTTACTTTCAGTAATGTTGGAATCACTCTAGGAAAAGCCATAGCCATTAGATTTCGAGCTGAGAAAGATCATTTTGGGGGGGGGGGGGTGTTTCTCGGCTGTTAAACTTAGAGGTGGGGCAAATTTATGTTAAATCTCATATTGAAGAAATTGTAATAAGCAATTAGACCAGCTGTGGAACATTTTAGTTAACCTATTTTTGAGAATAACTGTGTTTATGTAAGTAATAAAATTTTTGAAATGCTGTAACCCCTTAAAAAGCCTACGGCCGCCCGTGGGCCGAAAGTTTTATTCCAAACTTCTATTACCAAAGAATAGCCCCACCAGTTTGTACAGAAGTCCCTGTAGCTCCTGAGGAATACGCCTTACTGCGTAATAATAAACCTAATAAGAGTGTTAAGGGGTTAATCTTGTAGAAATTGTGTCCACTTGGATCCAGTAAATTCACTGGCTATTTTTGCCTCCATTGTAAAAGACTGTACTTAACCAGAGTCACGTGAAGCACAAAGCCTCGGCCCACCAGTTCCGCCCGACTGAGAACCTCTAATTTCTACTATAATCAGACACCTTTAAACGCTGGGCCCTGTCCCATCTATGACTCAGAGATGAGAGCAGATGCGAGCCGGGGTAAGTACTGGGCCATGCTGTCCCAGCCGGACGGTCGTTTTTTCAACAGAGCACAGAGCAGCTCTGCATTCAGAGCAGTAATTGGGGCTGACGCTTGGCTGTCCCAGGCAGCCACGTGTAGCCCCGAGCCTGCCGAGGCGGCCAGTCGGGGGGCCCCTTAATGGTATTGTTGGAAAGAGAGAGAGAAAAGGGGAGAGGGAAAGATAGCGGGAGTGGGAGAAACAAGGGAGAGGCGGTGGGCGACGAGGGAAAAGTCGGTCACCAGTGCAACTTTAATGAGCAGGCCAGCAACCATTATGGCAATCACTGACCATAGAGTCTATTCTACAGAGAGCGCCGAGACGAGGCAGCTCAGACCAGAGCGTTCTGCCTTTCCCTTTTTCCCGTCCTGCAGTTTTTCTGTTTCTCAAATATTGTTAAACTTTTACCAACCAAGAGAGCTTTCTTCACACACTCACACTCGCTGTCTTACGCACTGTCTAGCATGGTTGTCTAGCACTGTACCACAGTCCTAGAAAGTCCTAGAACAAGCACAATTAACCATTAAGTTCATGTGTTTTTTTGTTGCCGTTTGTAAATATCCAAGATTGGGGTACACTCAATATATCTAATCCAACTTTCACAGCTCTGCTCTTATAATAATATAATAATATATAAACTAAACAAATCTCAAATAAGAAAAAATAATAGTGAACATCAAAATCTTTAAAAAAGAGTTTCTGTTGTAAGCAAATATTTTTTCTTAAGACCGGTCGCTAAAAAAGGCAACATCTCAGTAACAGAGATGTGTGAGTGTGGAAAACCTTTTTAAGGTTAAAGGAACCTTTACTTTTAATTTCACAGGTTCTCATTTACAAAAAATGATTCTTTACCAAGGGAAAAAGTGGTACTTCTACACTTAAACAAAAAAATAAACACCATTGAAGAACCACTTTGGTAATGGAGCTGTGAGCATGAGGAACCTTCATGTTGGTACAGAACCTTAACACTGACTGGATTAAACCTTTAAAATGTTCTTTACACACACGTGGTTCTTTATGGAACCAAAAGAATTCTTTGTAACACCTTTATTTTTAAGTGTATGGAAACACTCAAACTACCTTTTATGGCACCTATATATCTGCAGTAAACTATATATATACAGTTTACTACAGATATATAGGTGCCATAAAATGCATATATATATATATATAGTTTTAGTTAAGATAATACATATAGTTTAGTTATAGGTAATATTACAGATATATAGGTGCCATATATATATATATATATATATATATATATATATATATATATATATATATACAGTTTACTGCAGATATATAGGTGCCATAAAAGGTAGTTTGAGTGTTTTCCATACCATTTTTTAAGGTTCCTCATGCTCACAGCTCCATTACCAAAGTGGTTCTTCAATGGTGTTTATTTTTTAAAGTGTAGAAGAACCACTTTTTGGCTTTGGTAAAGAACCATTTTTTGTAAATGAGAACCTTAACTTAGAATCCTTTAACCTTAAAAAGGTTTTTCACACCTTATTTACAGTTATACATAGCCGTACCCTAAAAACTATGCCCAAGTCATAACTTGGTGTGAGATATATATAAGGTGTATAACTATGTATATATATATATATATATATACATCTTTTGTATCACTGCTATTCTAGTGACCTGAGGTATGTGCTAAGGTTCCCCCGTCTGGACTAGGACTGGACTAAAGCAGGGACAGTGTGTTCAGTTAAGAATCAGTCAGTGAGTTTGAATGGCTCTGCCTGTGTCATTAAAAAGGGTATTTAAGTGCCTGCCCTGTCTTAACTGGAAGTGACCAGTCATAAAATCTACATAGCCGTACCCTAAAAACTGTGCCCAAGTCATAACTTCTTATCTAAATGAGACTAAGCAGCTTCCCGGTGCCTCATCAGGCCAGAGAGCTGGAGAGGGAAGCTACAGTCTGCAATCTCGAAATGAGTACTTGATCAAAAAAAATATGAAGCACAAATATATATTCTGATTTATTTCTATAATCTCTCCATTCAGACACACTAGAGGAGAGGAAGGGAGGCGTCCCAAGACTTATCTGAACAGACTTTGTCTGAGGAGATTAAGGCAGCGTTAGTTTTAGTTTGAAAGGGACCTTCAGAGACCTGATTAGTTTAGATATTTGGAGCGTAAATAAAACAATAATAATAATAATAGTAAAATTAAACTGCCAGTTTGAGGAGAAATGCTGGCAGAAAAGGCAGTTTCAAAACGGCTGGTAAACCAGCATAAAGAGGCCTTTTATTAGGCCTGGCAGGTTCGTTCCTGTACTTTATACATATGGTAGCTGAGAAATAGGATTTTTTGTAAAGAAAAAAATACTTGTTTTAATATTTATGAAATATCTAACATTTATTCATAATTTTCATATATTTATGTAGTGGAAAATTCTGTGTTGAACTTTTTTCTTCTATGGTGTGACTGTCTCAAGTGTGTTTTTTAATATCCACAGGACACATTTATTGCGCAATCCAGTTAAATGATCATAGGGCAATTATGAGCTTTGACTTATTTGAGAATTATGTTCATAAATCTATACAAAATAATTGCTTATAACTGGTCTATATAAAGCAAGAGACAATGTAACAATTTTTTGTATTATACTTGACAAAAATACAATTTGTATAGCAATATTAAAACTAAATTAATTAAATATATACAGAAATCATACTGCTAATGTCAAAACTACAGAAAATATATTTTATATAGTCTGAAACACCACAATACTTGTTATTGGCAATGATTGATTGACTAATTGCTGTTGATTTTGTTGAAATAAAGCAGAATTCACCAACAGGGACAGATAGGGGCAGTTCAATAATAATAATAATAATAATAATAATAATAATCATAATCATAATCATAATAATAGCCAATAGGTTGCACTGGAACACCCCATTATTTCCATTCTGCTGTATTAAATTTCCCACGACAGGGACACCTTCATGTTTGCAACAACACAGCACAGGGATCTTCTGACCCCCATTTTCGAAATTCAGGATGGAGCAATTTATCACCAGCCAAAAGCCCCTGCACCCTAATTAATTACGACTAAGCAAAGGATGTTTGGAAAGCCAAATTGCCTTAACTCCCTGGCCGCGTGGTGAAAGTCATTCATTATCAAATGTGTGCTCAAAGGTTAGTTTGCTTTTGTGAAGACGAAATAAGCATTAATTTTTGAGCCGGAGAGTGCGGGCACCCAGGGTGAGGACACAGACAGGTGCTTTGTTAAGAGAGAAAGTGCTGGGAGCTGCTGGAGAGCTAACTACTCTCGCCGGCCCTAAGCGTGGGTTAAATCTATAAGCATGAGATGTTTCTGTGCAGAGCTTAGAAAGATCAGCTCTCTGCTTTTTGTGCTTACTAATGCCTCGTTTACCTGCGTAGGTAATGACTGCATCATCTTCTGAGTGCATGATGTTTTACAGCAGTAATGTCTATGAGTTAGGTGTGATACAAGGATTTTTAATCCATTTACTGTTTTTTTAAAGCCTTTAACAAATCAGTAGTGAGATATTTCCAGTTTCAGTGCTTCTACATCACATAAAAAATAATTAGACCAACTCAAAATGATGCAGTAACTCATTACAGAGCATTTTTTGAGTTAAACTAACTTAGTCTAGTCTAAAGTTCAAATTTTTTACTTCTGCATTTCAGTTTGATCAACAATTCACACGAGCTGAGCTTCAAAATCATTACCAAATGAGCTGCAGCTGAAACTGATTAAATACTGTGTAAAATGTTGAGTCTGTGGCTCCGCCCCCTCAATCTGTTTACTGTTTATTCCCATCCGCAGGTTAGAGCTCCTTCCATCACACGGATTAGGGGAGGCCTTCTTATTGTCAGACTCCTGACCATGGATGGCTGTGATGTTGCTGGGCTTCAAACTCATAGTCTCCTGCGCTTCTTAATAAGTATGTAGTTAGACAGTCGCTCCACTCTAGAGCTCTATGAAGCCGAGTACATTTCTGTATCTGAGAAAGAAGAACTGTGTCTTCATGTAGTGTCATTTCAGCTCTACAGCTCTAGGCCGGCCCTACGGTCTAACTGCTGCTCAACATCATCAAGTGCGAGGAGATCATATAGTTCAAATCCCAGCAAGGGCTTATCAAGAGCTCCATTGTCAAAGGCATCCAGGTCTGGGGAGTCATGTGATAGGGGTAGTTCTAACCTGCAGATGGGGAATAAACAGTAAACAGATTAAGGGGGCAGAGCCACAGACTAAACCACTTATAAAGTATTTAGTCAGTTTCAGCTGCAGCTCATTTACTGATGATTTCGAGGCTTATTTCAGTGTGTATTGTTGACCAAACTGAAATGTAGATGTAAATAAATTGGAGTAAGTAGAACTTTCTAACTAAACTAAGTTGGTTTAACTCAAAAATGCTTCGTAATCAGTTACTGTATCATTTTAAGTTCCACAGAATTTAATCAGTTTCAGCTGCAGCTCATTTACTGATGTTTTTGAGGCTCAACTCAGTGTGAATTGTTGACCAAGGTAGAAAATGTGAGTTTTGACAACACTAAGTTGAGTTAACTCAAAGTTTACAATTGAAAAACACCATGTTTTAATAAAGGAATTTATTCCAAAATACACACATCCCACCACCTGTGCCAGGATCCATTGAAGTAGTCGTAAAGAGACGCCGCTAGACTCCAATAGCCAAATATGCCAGTTCTCTGGTTGACTTTTGGGCTCTGAATTTTGATGATGTGCACAATAAGTTTTAATCCCCCTTCTCATTTTGCGATGCCTTTGCGAAAGGTGGTGCACAGGCTTAATGCGATGAGCAGGGGGACACAAAAGATTCCTATCTGGAAAGTGTTCACACTTCGCCAACAATCCCCGGCTCTTCTGGCACCCGCCACCTCATGAATCATTCATTTTTAATAGATTATGCAAATCGGTCCCTGCCTAAAATCAACATGATCAATAACTGTGGCCGTTTTAATTGGTGCTGGAAAACATTTTAAGGATGAGTATAATCTGCACTCCTTTTTCCCTCGTAAAGGAACTATTCATTTGGAAATTGGATCCGGGCCTAAACGCGGGAGATCATTTAGCCGCCTCTGCTTGGCTCGAGTCTCTGTCTGCTGTTTATCACTCGAGTGTAAACGGTGGCACCGCCATTAGCTCAGGCACAAACCGTACACCTGATTACAACATACACACAGCTTATTAGTGTTAGCAGTCACCATGGGGAAAATAAAGACACACACACATATACACACATATGCTGTGTACACAGGCAAATGCATACACACACACACACACAACCTATTTAACTTTGATCATGTGAATGAGCGCAAACTCTCGAAGGCTTCCAAAACTAGGGTTTTTTTTGGGAGAGAGAACTTGGGCTGAACGTCAACATTATCTTGTCCTTCTGAAACAGCCACAACAAAAGAGTTTCATTAATCCAGCCAGTCATTACTGCTCTCTCTCTCTCTCTTTCAATCTCTCTCTCCCTCTCTTTGTCTTTCCCCTCAACAGAAATGAATCCCTGCCGTTCTCAGCATGTTTCAGCTAATGATGCACTTGTTATGGTCCACGCCGACTGACACTGCCAAGCTACTGGGGAGCTATTAAAAGCTGATTCCACGTACTTTATATCAAGCTTGTGTCCTAAGATTGAGTTAGTTTGCCTTTAGAGCTGTGCTGCTCAGTATCACCGTTATCAACTGCCACAGCTCGAAATCAGTGGAGGGAAAGTAACACGATGTTATGAGGCAGAACAATCAGTTAAGCAATACTGCACCACCATTACAGCTCAGAGAACAACATGTCCAGTAGAAGCTGTGCACATTTTATATTCGTTTGTATTGTTTGACTATGGGGGTCCAAATCTCAGGCCTGGGGACGCAACACTTATCCAGGACACCTGATAGTAACCCTCAGTAACTAAATATCAAGAGAGCAGGTCCTAGTGTCTAAGGTAGTTATAGCTTTTAGAAAAATAAAGGTGCTGGAAAGTGTAGGTCCTGGACCACAGAAAGAAGGGGACATTTAGGCCTTATGGTTATAGAAGTGGGCTTGGACTAGAAGGTTATTGGTTTAGTCCTCTGGACCTGCTGGCTCAGGGTGAAGGAGCTGCACCTTCTTTGGCCTAATGGTTTGAGAAGTGGGCTTGGCACCTAGATGTTGTTGGTTCAATCTCCTGGACCAGCTGAGGGGAAGTGAAGGAACAGCACACTCTTAGGCCTAATGGTTAGGGAAGCAACCTTTTGACCAAAAGGCCACTGGTCCAATTTACTGGACCATCAGTGGGCTAATGGTTAGAGAAGCAAGCTCGGCACCTAGACGTTGTTGGTTCAATCTTCTGGACCAGCTGAGGGGAAGTGAAGGAACGGCACACTCTTAGGCCTAATGGTTAGGGAAGCAACCTTTTGACCAAAAGGCCACTGGTCCGATTTACTGGACCATCAGTGGGCTAATGGTTAGAGAAGCAAGCTCGGCACCTGGAGGTTGTTGGTTCAATCTTCTGGACCAGCTGAGGGGAAGTGAAGGAACGGCACACTCTTAGGCCTAATGGTTAGGGAAGCAACCTTTTGACCAAAAGGCCACTGGTCCAATTTACTGGACCATCAGTGGGCTAATGGTTAGAGAAGCAAGCTCGGCACCTGGAGGTTGTTGGTTCAATCTTCTGGACCAGCTGAGGGGAAGTTAAGGAACGGCACACTCTTAGGCCTAATAGTTAGGGAAGCAACCTTTTGACCAAAAGGCCACTGGTCCAATTTACTGGACCATCAGTGGGCTAATGGTTAGAGAACGAGCTTGGGTGCTAGAGGTTGTTGGTTCAATCCCCTGTAGCAGTGATGGAGTGATGGAGAAATGGAACAGTGCCCTCTTAGGCCTAATGGTTAGGAAAACGGGCATAGGACCAGAAGGCTGGGGCAAGGCACCGAAACACCAGGTGTTGAGGTGGCTGCCCGCCAGTCTGGACTAGTGTTTGTTCACTGGCATCACACGGTGCTTTAGTTGACACTATGTATGGCTAATTTGTGACTGAGCCCAAAACGTTGTGTGTGACGTAGAGGTTCTCTGTGCTCTCTGAGCTGAATGTGTGGTGTGTTGAGCGGTTAGTGAGAGAGCCCAGGTGATCTTACCTACAGGGTAGTTTTGTGACACGCTGGGGCCCAGATCTGACGAGCTGCTGGACGACAGGCTGGGTTTGACCTCATCCAGTCCAGAGTTCAGTGCGGGGAGGGCATACTCGCCAGCCTACCAACACAGACAGAACAATGAAGCTTAATTTCATTGGCAGATCCAGACCTCGACAGCTCAGTCCTGCAATTGAACAATAATCATCATTTGACAGGCAGTTTCTGAATGTAGTTCCATGAGGTCCTGAATAATAAGACTTAGGCTGTGGATATCCATGAATGTTAATGGGTTAATCCTTTAATCTCTAGGCTTATTATTCAGTTATTAATTGTATACTATTATTAGCTACGATACTGCACCTGTTATTAATATACAGTCGATTACAGTGGACATGAGTTTAAGCAATTCAATTGAACAGTGAATCTGTATGGTTTGTTCTTTCAGAGATGGGACTAGTTGAATAGCATAGTGGCTAACAACACTACTTTCTCATAGGTTTGACTGCCAGACTGAGCAAACACATCACACTACACCAATAAGAGTCCCTGAGCAAGACTCCTAACTTGACAATCTCCTACCTGTAATGACCTGGTTCACATGTATGTCGCTTTGGATAAAACTGTAAACTGTAAAACTGTAAATGAAAGCTCTAGAGAAAGCAGCATCACTGTTCTTCAGCCAATCACCAGCCTCCATCTGTGTTAAAAGACCTCTAAATTATGAAGTGACTTTCCCTCTTTACTCTCAACCGCCACCAGTTTGGTCTCGGCAACTGCCCGGTGGTAGTCTCTGCCCCCTGCCTCTAAGTTCGGTAGGATCTGCGAGAGTCCCAATGGTGCAAGACCTGGGATGATGATAGCAACGGTCAAAAGCCGATCCGCACCTAGAGCCCTTCCAGCTTCAAGTACGGCTTGGCTCGACCCGCCATCCCTCAAAATCCGCGGAAGACAAGCGTCCAGACTTTTTTCTGTCCTGCACCGAAGTGGTGGAATGAACTTGGGTGTCCGAACAGCAGAGTCCAACGCTCGCTGTCTTCAAACCCAGACTGAAGACCCTCCTCTTCTGAGAGTACTCAGGCGAAGAGAAGAGTACTATGGTCACCTTATTGACTTTATTGGCTTAGTAGTGTCTAAGCTTAGAGGCATCTCTGAATTATTAGCCTATTCTAACAAGCTGAGGTTTTTCTTGGGTAAATAGCAAAGCACTTTTGTAAGTCGCTCTGGAGAAGAGTGTCTGCTAAATGCCTTAAATGTAAATATAAATGTAAATGACGGGGCCTGCGCCAAAGTCAGTCAACAGTTCTAACGTGCTTACATTGTCTCCAGAGTCTTCTGGTAGAAATGTGGTTTTCCAGAAGGAAGAATCGGAATCTGCTCCTTCTAGCACCAAAACGACGACTTTACAGAAGAAGGCTTCTTAACTTTCAATGGAAGTCTATCTAAAAAGACTTTATTCCAAGTCATTTTTAAGCATTTCTTTTGGTCCATTTATCATAAACTTTCGCTATGATGTAAAGAACAACTGCCAGATGCCAAAAAGTGTGCAGCGACGAAATGTACCAACTGCTGTTTTTGTTGCTCCAGTTTTTTAAAGAATGGGATACAACTCTAACGACGGCAGTTCCAGATTTATGTTCTACACTTTCAGTGTCTTCCCTGAGAATTCAGCGTCTGCCCAAAGGCTACTTTTCCAAGTACAGGAAATTGTGTCAAACCCTCATGTCTGTGGAGACTGGCTGTACAAAATGTGCAGAAGCAGCAGATTGAGTTTAAGTGGAAAATTGTTGACTCATGAACAATCCCAGGACCTGCTGGTGGGTCCTAACCTTTCTTACACTGTAGTCATGGAATAATAAGCTTTTAGGTAAGAAGGAAAACACCTTGGATGGATGGAAGCCAAAGTAAAAAGTCACACTTTGGCAATTCTATTGGTCAACTCGTCTCATCAATTCAGATCAAATGTAAAAAACAACTACGTCTCTACTACGTGTGTTAGAGCACTGGGCGTTTGATCACAGGGTTGTAGGTTTGATACTTGGGTCCACTATAAGTTGCAACTGTTGGACTCTTGAGCAAAGCCCTCAACCCTTTCTTCTCCATGGGTACCATGGGCACCACAGCATGGCTATGTCTTGCTCTGACCCCTGCTTTCAAAGCTTGGATTATATAAAGAGAAGAATTTCATTGCACTGTGCCAGTGTATATATACCTTCAAACATACCCACCTGCATGGGCCAGCATTAGAACATGTTCTGGTCTTTGGGGGTCATATACAGTAACTATCCACTAAGGCACCACTGTTGGGCCCTTGAGCAAGGCCCTGTACTCTTTGCTTGCCATAACATGGCTGACCAGGCTGGGAAGTTATAATATGGCTAATTTAAGGGCTAATGTGAATGAAATCTGCCATACCGCCGCAGAACCTACAAAAAAGACCCCCCAATTACATACACACCCAATACATGTATGTCCAGGGGTCTGCCATAGAACCTGTTCTACTCTTTGGGCATGTTATAACGGCACACTGAGAGGCCACTATTTGACCCTCAAGCAAAACCCTCTTTAACCCTCTTTCTAAGACAGAATATGCAAGATGAGAAATTTCTTTGTACTGTAGAAGTGTATATGACAATAACAGCCAATCAAAACAGAGCTGGAATTTTACTTATGCAAATAAGGCAGTGGTTGCTCAGTGATTAGAGGGCTGGGTTATTGATCACAGGGTGGAGGGTTTAGCTAAACCTGGGTTTGCTAAATCTTGAGCAAGGCCTTTAATCTCTCAACTCCAGGCTCACCCTGTACTCACACTCTATATGGACAAAAGTATTGGGACACTTGTTAAACCATTGCTTCTTCTGAAATCAAGGGTATTAAAAACTACTTTATCCTGCTTCTGTTGGAGTAACTGTCTCTGGACGGTCCAGAAGGCTTTCTACTAGAATTTGGAGGAACATTGCTGTGAGGATTTATTGCATTCAGCAATTAGAGCATTAGTGAGGTCAGGATGATCACCACCCTACCTCATTCCCGACTCCACATATCATCCCAAAAGTATTGGATGATGCACCGTCCATCATTCCAGAGAGCACAGTTCTTCCACTGCTCTACAGCTCAATGCTGCTGGGGGGCTTTATACCCCCTCTAGCCCATGCCCAATAATAGGTTTATGTTTATGTATCTGCTCTAGAGAGTCCTATTCTATTGGCAGTGCCTCTCTTCACAGGGACTAGACAAGCTGTATGTGTGTGAATGTGTATGTGCATTTGCACATATACATCAATGCAACTTAAAGTAGCTGAATGCATTCATTAGAAGGGATGGCCATAAATATTTGGACATATAGTGTAGCTGGGATTTGAAGGGGTTAATGAGGCAGTGACATGCTTCTGCAGTATCTTCAGAAAATGCATCTTGGATAAACTCTCTAATAGCAGTGAATTTTTGCTGTGCTCTTCAGGGGTCATATAACTGCTTCCTCTTGCCTGTGTTTTCATGAGCGTTCTCAGTATGACAGTGGCCTCCTTTTGTCAGGCGGGGTCTTCAGACCGTATCAACAGATGTGAGACTTTTTCCCCCCATTCTATTGTTATTTAATAAAATGAGACTTCCGGCGTCTGTGTGTTGATAATGTTTGCCCAGAGCTCTGAGTGTGTGTGTGTGTGTGTGTGTGTGTTGTGCAGGCTTGTGTGCCACAGGGGAGGCCCCTGACCCCAGCCATGTCTGTCTCTATCACAGATAAACTCTAATTGTCTGCTACAACTGTTCTCCGATGCCCCAGCCGATGTTCCTCTCTTCTCCTGAGAGGCCCCGGTGCAGAACGGCCGTATTCTCATGCAGATGCCGCCGACGAGGGCAGGAGGAAGATATGAAAAGAAAGGGATGAGCACATGGCCAGCAGAAGTGAGGGAGGGGAGAGCGCCATCGTGCTCGGCATCTACGAAATGCCTTTTTAATGCCCTCAGCAGAGCCCTGAGTAATAACCCTGCATTTACATACACCACAGAAAGGGAAAGGGGAGGGGATAGAGGGGTGGGGGAGGGTGGAACCAATAAGAAAGTGGTCTGATTAATACCACCACAAATTAAAGGCGATTTTTCGAGAGCGAGAGCGAGAACGTCCTGTGGCCGTTTCCAGCCTGTCTCTCCTGCAGTGCCTTGTACTCCTTCCCCCCAGGCGTTTAACACCCTCTTTGACTCTCTTTGTGATAGCGAGTCATTTCCAATTCGTTTTGGTATTGATCTTGCAGTGAAAATCAGTTTTGTAATTAGCTGCAAATTAGGCCTTCTTCTGGAGGTGAGTGCTGTCGGCCTGATTAATCGCTGAAGTAATGCCACACGATCGCCCCCAAATTAAAATGAACTCAATTAGGTCAGTCCCTTTATGGCACAGACTTCTGCTTTCAAGGGAAAATTAATAGTCACTTATTGTTTAATAGTCTGCCCAAAGTAAATAAAGGTTATCCATTGTAATAAACTCAGCACTCTTCGGTGAACATTGTGGGGAAAAATTGAACATAAAGTGTGTCACATGCCACTGTGAAAGCACCACCAGCCTTACGATTTATTGTTTTTGTTTTTTTTTAGATCAAGTCTAGAGTTTGGAAAATAATATTGAATAAAATAAGTGCATTTATCTACTTTACTAAACAAACTCATATATAACATCATATATGTAGAACATACATTTTACATTTCATTTTATTCCATTTTTCAGTGATATTAATTCATTGAATTCCTTTTTTTTCATTTCTTTTTTTGTATTTTGTTGTTTAAGGAAATCACTTCCTATAAAAATAACTTGTATTTGCTAGATTGTTTTCTTTTTTCCTGTTAATCATGCAAACACATTTTTCTAATTTTATTAGTAATTCAATAATTAAAGGAGACTTTAGATTTCACTATTGATTTGGAGATTCTAGACTATTTATTCTTAAATTAAAGAGTTAATTTCTATAAATCAATGCTTTATTGTTTATTTAAATAGTTTTTACTTTGTTATTTATATTGTTTATTATACAAACAAGTCCTTTTCAGCAAACAAACCTAAATATAAACATTTCCATAGTTAATTTTATTTTGTTTGTTTATTAGTCTTATCAAAAAAAAAAAAAAAATTATATATATATATATATATATATCTATTATCTATTTTTAAATAAATAATATTATTTATTAAAAAAATATATTTTTTAAATAAATTAAATTATGGCTGCAAATGTTGTTTACATGTACAATTTTAATTTTTACAAATTATATAAATTAATGACTTCTCATCGTACAGAAACACACTTTTGCAAATTTTACAACATAATTACTTATTATTTAATTAATTATAATTTAAGTAATAATTATTTTAGTAATTATATATGCTTATTTTAACATGTTGAACGTTATGTTTTATTTTTAGTATTTATGCAGTTATGTATAAAATGTGCAGAAGTGTGTCTCTGCAGAGGCTGGGAACTTATTTACACTACAGATATGAAAATACAGATGTTTGACTAGAGGCACCTAAATGTTTGAAGAAGACTGCAAATAAATAAAATGAAAAAAATCTGGGAATGTGAGGTTGTTTCCTGTAAAGGACTCATTGACTTATTTACTCTTGTGTGAGGGGTGCCTAAACTTTAGGTATGATTTTGTAGGCTGTATAGGAGAATTTCCTGTATTGTATTGTATTTAAGTTAATAGCACTAATTAGCTGCACGTGTGATCAGAAAGGAATTCATACTTTTATTTATTACTGACTTATTTATTGTATTTCTATCATAACATCAATAAAACACTGTTTGTTTTTTTTACTCGGTTTACTCAGAGACCTCCACCACATTGTCTGTGTACCTTTAGAATGACCGTCAATTATTGTCTAACCACACAGTTGCCTCTCAGCCTCTCTCTCTCTCTCTCTCTCTCTCTCTCTCTCTCTCTCTTTCCACACTGTTTATAGCCTATTGGAACAATTTACCCCTCCACCCTCCAGCAGAAGCCGAGTCAAAAGCAGGGCCCGAGCTCAAATCAGACCACACGGCAACGCTCGGTGACGTATAAGGCAAGGAAAACAATAAAATAAATCACCTCTGTCTAATTGCTCGTCTTCACTTTAATCAATATTACTGTCCTGTGAAAACATCAGGACACCCCATGAAAACCTTTCACCATCAGGAAATCTGATCTTCATTTGAACCCCCACATTTATTCCCCCTTCAGACGTGTAGATTCAGACTCAGGAGCAGAAGATCAGCTGCAGATGATCAGAACATGGTTGGAGAGGATTATTCTGGAGGAGTCTGGAGTCTGATTTAAACCTCAGACGTTTAGTCTGATCTGATCTTGATTGATGGTTGAAGTGAGGGGTGAAGAAGATCACCATCATGGCCAGATCCAGAGAGCTCTCTGAGGCCTTCAGAAAGAAGGGTGGAGATGTTGTAGAGGAGTCTGGGAAGGGGTTTTAGAAGATCTCAGATCAGTTAGAGATCAGACACTGTTCCACCGTCCACTAAATCATTTACAAGTGGAACAGCTGACCAACATGACCAGGTCAGGACGTCCTAGCAAGATCAGCCCAAGAGCAGAACCTCAAGATGAGTCTCCATCAGTCCTAAAATGTCACCAGCAGGAAGCTGTCACCAAAGTACAGCATCTACAGCATCTAAGAAAGAGTCAGCTGTACCCATATGTGTAGTATGGTGTGGGTATGGACCCACGAGCTTGATTGACAGTACAGGTAAGGCCTCTCACCTGTTCAGGTTTGATGTGCTCTGTGGTGGAAAAGACGTCAGGGTAGGCCGGCCGCTCGAACACTCGGTCCAGGGCCTCCAGCTGTTGTTGGGTGAAGGCATCAGCGCGTAGATGTTTCCTCAGGCTCTCCACACTGCCCTGCGAGTCGCTGTTCTGACCTGAGCCTTCTGAACCATCTACAAAGAGACGAGCAGAGTGTCAGAACATTAATTAGGTCAGTTATTAAAGTGTTTTTGATCTTCACACAACCACACCAGATCAGAACCATCTGCATTATACTACAAAAGAACCTCATATGTATGATTTATGGAGATACTTTGCAGTGATTCTCAGAGCTGTGGAATCCTGCAAACTGTCCACATGCTGTTGTTGACATGAATCTTTTAATAAAAGCTAAAATGTTGTACAGTAATGGCTGAGAATTGCTTAAAAATATATACAATATATAATAATAATTTAAAATAAAATATAAAAACATATTAATGAGGCCATATTTATTCTTCAATGTGGTTTTATTGTCCAAACACTGGCATAATTAGTCATTTATCTCACTGAATTAGCAGACTTTTTGGGTTACTGTGCCTTTAAGACTGGTATATGTAAACGAGTTCTGATCTAATTGGCTGTCCTCATACTGGAACACAGCCCTGGCCTGACTGAAGCTGCTGAAGGCTGAATGGGATAGTATTGAATTCATAAATGTAGATATTGTTCATAAATTAATATTAATAACTTACTATAATGAAATAAAATTATATAAAATTATTAATAACATACAAAAAAATTATTTTGCCTTTTTTTTTTACTCTTTTTTTAATCATTTGAAATAACTGGCAGTTGTTCTTTACATTGTATTTATCATTCCATGACGAAATGCTTTAAAGTTACCTGGAATAAAATATTTTTTATTTGATTTCCAATGAAAATTAATATATTTTTCCTTCTACTGTAAAGTTGAGATACAATGTTTTTGTGTATCGGCAACAATAGAGAATGAATCATACATTTGAAAAGTCATTTATTTAATAGAAAATTTAGGACAATTTGCTTTTCCGTGGGTCCTTCAAAGGTAACTATTTTCAGTCTCTTGTAAAATTTAAATTTTGGAAATATAAGAAACTGGAAACTGGAACTTGCTACTAAAATAAGATTAAAACGGTTGGCCATATCACCGCTATCTCATAAAAATCTTGCATCTCCTTTTTAGTTGTTTTAACATTTTTGACATAATGTGAATTTGGCACTTGTTCTTTGCATTGGTTTAGAATTTCATGGTGAACGGACCAATAGAAATGCTCCAAAATGACTTGGAATAAAATCTTTTTACATCTTACAACTTCCAGCAGGTTAATTTAGATAAGTTTTTCACTTCTACTGTAAAGTTGACAATTGTGGACGATATGCGGAGCGTTTGGACTGGGGGCTGAATGGTACATCTTGAACATCATTTATTTCGATATATAGGAAAATTTGATTTTCCATGATCTTGGCCCTTTTAAGTTAACAATCTCTTTTAAAACTGCAGCTCTGTGAAGGTGAGGTTTTAACAAGATGACAATATGCACATGGGAAATGTGCTGGAAACTGTATGGAAGGATAAAATTGGTTGGGGTTGGGGGGGATTCAGCAACAAAAGCTCCCCTCAACTCCCCAACTCATTCCAAAAGTACTGGATGGAGCTCCACCATCCATCATTCCAGAGAACACAGTTCTTCCACTACTCCACAGCTCAATGCTGGGGGGCTTTACACCCCTCTAGCCGACACCTGGCATTAGGCAGCATGGTGCCAACAGGTTCATGCATATCTCCTGAAGTATTGGCAGGACTTCCCTACAGGAGCTAGACAAGCTGTGTGTTACCATTTGCACAACTGTGTCAGCAGCAATGGGTGCAGCTCAAAGTAAGTGAATGCATTCATTAGAAGGGGTGTCCACAAACATCTGGACATATGAATGAAGGGAACTTGATAAAAGCGTAGGCAGCAAGACTGCGGGTGGGTGAGGGTGGGTGGGTTTGTAAACACGGCTCTGTCTCTCTCTTTTTTTTTCACCGCTCTCAGCAGTCGTTTGGTTGTCTCGGGCCCTATTCACTGGCCGTAGAGGTGGAGCTGACACAGGTCAAATAAAACCGCCATTGTCCGTCTCTTCACTGCCTAAACAACCACATTTGCAGACGCAGCCATTCCTGACCACAGCCCTCTGACCTGATTAGCCTCTGAGAAGGACGTCGTCGCTGCCTTCTTGGGTGCAGCCGTGGCGAAATGGTGTACAGCCTGTTTTTTAAGCTGCCCTCACACACGTGCATGCACACACACACTGGCACTGGCATGAGTCACGGCTATCTTACGGAGCTGCCAGTCTAAATTTGCAGCAGATTATGTTCTCTCAGTGGCTCACGAGTACAGATGATGTATGATATGCAAGAGCCCTATCGATTGCCCAGGCGCGAGAGAGGGAAAGAGAGGGAGAGAGAGAGAGAGTGTGTGTGTGTGGAGGCTGGGTGGAGACTGGGTGGGGGGATGGAGTTTGAAATAAGGCCGAGATGAACATCATGGCCCGTCTCATTGTGTCTATAATGCCGAGCTTAATCCAGCACTTTTTTCCGCCGCTGAATTCAATTGATCAATCATGTCTGTCTGCCGGCTCCATTTCAGAGCGTTATTGCCTCTCTGCTCCTCTCCCTGACCTTCTCCTCATCGCACAACCCCAGGCGTGAGCGCCTGGCCCATCACACACTCAATCCAGTGTGTATTTGTGGGTGCGTTCATCAAATTATGCTCCATGACCTGATCTTATACCACAGTGAGACGACGGCGGAGTCACGAATGTCCTAAAGCCCTTTAAACACGATGGTCGGAATTCTATCCTTGCTGAATCCTGGACTGACATACACTGTATGTCCAAATGTTTGTGGACACCGCTTCTGGTGAATGCATTCAGCTATATCAAGTAGCAGATGTGCAAATGCACACATGCATATGGTTTCCTAGTCCCTGTAGAGAAGCACCGCCAGTGGGATAGGACTGAACCTATTGGCACTATGCTGCCTAATGCCAGGCATGGGCTAGTTGAGGGGTATAAAGCCCCCTAACAGCATTGAGCTGTGGAGCAGTGGAAGTGGAATGGAATGATGGAATGATGATGGTGCTCCATCCAGTACTTCTGGGATGAGTTAGGGAGTTGGGGACGATGAGGTGAGGTGGTGATCATCCAACATCCTGATCCTACTAAAGCTCTTCTCGTTGAATGCAATCAAATCCTTACAGCAATGCTCCTCCAAAATCTAGTACAAAGCCTTTCCTGGACAGTGACTCCAACAAAAGCAGGTTAGGCTTTTTTTTTTAAGTTCTTTTAATTTCAGAAGAAACAATATATAAGCAGGTGTCCCAATACTTTTGTCAAAATAATTTTAGCTCTGAATTAAATCTGCGTAAAATCTGAGTACAATAAAACTGGACTTTTTATCCAATCAGAACAGTGGGATCTGAAGACAGAGTACAACACTGCCATCTAGTGGTTGGAAATTTTAACACTACGGAAAATGAACCACTGTCTGACATCAATTTTTGCGTGTAAGATATTATTTTAAAAAATCAAGACTGTGTTTTTGAGAATCGATACAACATCGTAAAACGTAACACTCTATCGCAATACTTCAAAATATCAAAATCTACGATACCCTACGATAAAAATATCAAAATCTACGAAACCCTACGATAAACCCTCCTAGCTCGTGATGCACCATGCCGTATGGAGCTCACAACCCTTTTCTTTGGGGGTCTTCTTTTCCAAGCCAGATGTTCTGGCTGTGTATTTCCGAGCAGGCATTCTAAGCAGGCAGACCACTCCCCCACCCCCCACCCACTCCATCCCACCCCAGAGGGTCCTAAAGGCAAGGGGAGCATTTCCTCCAGTGTGTGCTGGAGCAAATGGAGTCATTAATTACCCTCCATTACAGAGCCCGGGCCACAAACCTGATCAATACGAGTGCATTTGTCATTCACACTAGTGACACAAACTTCCCACACACAAGATAAACCACACACACACACAAGGCTATTACTGCTCAGCCTAATGTGGCTTTGGCATTTTGACTGCGACTATCAAATGTCTTCGCCTGCAGAACAGCGGGGCTCTCTACAGCCAACAATGAAGCTGTACAGGAGCGCCGAGGCCTGTTTGGAAGCTTAGAAAATGGTAATAGGAACACTGGAAGTGAAAAGGTCTGGTTTACACAAATCCTGTGTATCCTATTCCCTAATATCCTAATAACACCCTAATACCCTAATACCCTAATACCCTAGTTATTGCAATAATACTGGAATCATATTGGTATCAAATCCAATCACTTTATTGTAGCGTCACATTTATGCCTGGCCCAACTGGACAAGTACACCACCCTACACCAATCAGAGTTCTTGGGCAAGACTACTAACTACAAGAACTCTGACTGGTGTAGGGTGGTGTCCTGGTCCAGACGGGCCATCAAACCCTAGTCTGCCACAGGAAAGAGGTGTTTTTACCCACTATGCAACACCAACTGCTGATTGATGGGGTACAAGTTTGATGGCCTGACTGGACAAGTACACCACCCTACACCAGAGTTCTTGGGCAAGACTACTAACTACAAGAACTCTGATTGGTGTAGCATGGTGTACTGGTCCAGTTGGGTCATCAAACTCTAGCCTGCCACAGGAAAGACAGTGGTCTTGCCCAAGAACTCTGATTGGTGTAGGGTGGTGTACTGGTCCAGACGGGCCATCAAACCCTAGTCTGCCACAGGAAAGAGGTGATTTTACCCACTGTGCAACACCAACTGCTGATTGATGGGGTCCAAGTTTGATGGCCTGACTGGACAAGTAGACCACCCTACACCATATCAGAGTTCTTGGTCAAAACTACTAACTACAAGAACTCTGATTGGTGTAGCGTGGTGTACTGGTCCAGTTGGGTCATCAAACTCTAGCCTGCCACAGGAAAGACAGTGGTCTTGCCCAAGAACTCTGATTGGTGTAGGGTGGTGTACTGGTTCAGTTGGGTCATCAAACTCTAGCCTGCCACAGGAAAGGCAGTGGTCTTGCCCAAGAACTCTGATTGGTGTAGGGTGGTGTACTGGTCCAGTTGGGTCATCAAACTCTAGCCTGCCACAGGAAAGGCAGTGGTCTTGCCCAAGAACTCTGATTGGTGTAGGGTGGTGTACTGGTCCAGCCAGGCCATCAAACCCTTGTCTGCCACAGGAAAGAGGTGTTTTTACCCACTGTGCTACACCAACTGCTGATTGATGGGGTACAAGTTTGATGGCCTGACTTGACAAGTACACCACCCTTCACCAATCAGAGTTCTTGTAGTTAGTGGTCTTGCCCAAGAACTCTGATTGGTGTAGGGTGGTGTACTGGTCCAGTTGGGCCATCAAACTCTAGTCTGCCACAGGAAAGGCAGTATTTTTTACACCAACTGTGCTACACCAACTGCTGATTGATGGGGTCCAGGTTTGATGGCTTGACTGGACAAGTACACCACCCTACAGCAGAGTTCTTGTAGTTAGTGGTCTTGCCCAAGAACTCTGATTGGTGTAGGGTGGTGTACTGGTCCAGTTGGGCCATCAAACCCTAGTCAGCCACAGGAAAGAGGTGATTTTATCTACTATGCAACACCAACTGCTAATTGATGGGGTCCAAGTTTGATGGCCCGACTGGACAAGTACACCACCCTACACCAGAGTTCTTGGGAAAGACTACTAACTACAAGAACTCTGATTGATGTAGGGTGGTGTACTGGTCCAGACGGGTCATCAAACTCTAGTCTGCCACAGGAAAGGCAGTATTTTTTACACCAACTATGCTACACCAACTGCTGATTGATGGGGTCCAGGTTTGATGGCTTGACTGGACAAGTACACCACCCGACACCAATCAGAGTTCTTGGGGTGCAAGTTTGATTTTGCTTGAATACTAGGCTTGCAGCGATGTGGGAAATATGGGCCTATTTCAATATTTGATATTTTTCACGTACATATATGCCATAAAGGTACAACTACATCAGCCTGGATTAACAATCTGAGAAATACTGTTTGTCTTTTAATAGGGTTACAAATGCAGTACATTTTGGAGCAGCTCAGTTTAGCATCACCTAAACTTTCTGTTCTTCCAGAGTAAAATAAATATACCATCAAATATCTAACGCTAATGATATGATTCCGATATTCACATGAATCCCTATTTAATACACTGTCACAACCAGCTTCGACCAGAATATAGATTCCAAAACCAGTCCTGAGCCAGCAATTTGTTCGCCACTTAAATCTCTATCGCAACCTGTGAGTGGAGTTTGAGCAGCAGAACCTCGCTCAATGCCTTCTCTTTCTTTTTACACTAAATCACCTCTCGCTGCTTCTCTAGAGTAATTGAGCCTCTCGGCGAAGTGGTGCTCAAAATGTGATCAAGACACCAGCACACCTTCACACCTGTCAGAGATGGAGCCAGCGTTTTGCCCATCAGTGCTTATGTAATAGCCTCCACCTGGAGACAGAATGGCTGTGGGCTTTGAGCCACCGGCCCCCCAGCCCCCCGGCCCCCTGGCCACACTCTCTCCTGCCCTGCTGCTGCCGTATTGATCTGCCACTGCGAGGAGTGGATTCGTTTTGACGTGGGGCGGCATTAGAGCTGAGGTAACGAGGGAGGCCACTCTATCAGAGTGCGGGAGTGGCTCTGAAATACTGCGGAATGCACACCCACGGGTCACGACCCCTCCGAGAGAGAAAGAGAAGAGGGTTAAGAGGAAGAGAGATCATAATAGGAGGGGGGCAAAGATTGCGATTGGAAAAATGCGGCAGAATTGAATGGAAAAGGATTGAGAACGGTGGGAAGGCCTCGATGCAGAGAGATGGAAAGGGTCTAAGGGGTTTTTCTTGTACATGCTTAGCAAAAAGTGTTCTGCTGAGGTTCTTTAACTTCTAACAATGGTGGAACACGTGTTGGTGATAAATAGAACCAACTGTTCAAAAGATTGGACGAACCATCAGGAAAACGATTTGCTTGTCGAAGAACCATTCTACTCAAAAAGAACAATTTTAACATTTAAACAGTTCTCTGGAGAGTGGAGAATTGTCATGGTTCTGTGGAGAACCATTGCCTTTGATGAACCTTATAAAGTATCCACTCTCAAAATAGGTTCAAAGGCATTGTATTCCAATGGCCTACAAAGTATCAGCATCTGGCCATCCCTAACCCATCTACACTGTTATGTGTAGTATAAGAATATTGAGGAACTTTTAGAGGTTCTTCAGTTTGAAACTGTGGAGGAACCTTTTAAAGTGCTTTCAAGGAACCTTTTTTTCTAAAAACCTTTTCTTGAAGGTTCCTTAAAGGTTACAAAAGAGATTCCTCACAGTTTTAAATTGAAGAACTTTAAGAATCTTATACTTTTAACAGAGCAGGTTCTCCTTCTGAACTGTAAATTGTTGAAAGTCTAAGTCCCTTGAGGAACTGTTGGAGGTTCTTCAATTTAAAACTGTCGAGGAACCTTTTAAAGTGCTTTCAAGGAACCTTTTTTCTAAAAACCTTTTGTTGAAGATTCCTTAAAGGTTACTTGTACTTTTAAACTGTTGAAGAATCTCTTATGGTGCTTTGATGGTCCCTTAAAGCACATTTTCAAGTGTGAAGAAACCCAGTTCCCCAACAGTGTACATATATGGTATACATTCTGGAGCATTGCTCCATTAAAATTCTTTAGTTTCCTAAAGAACCTTGAATGCTTTAATTGTATGTTTCCACTGAATGCTTTCATGAGTTTTTCAGAGGTTCTTTACCTTAGTGGTTCTCAAATCAGGGTTAGTACATTGTGAGTTGTAAGTTGCTCAGGATAAAAACATCAGAAAAGAGACCATACATGTAAATAAGTCTCCAGAGACAGTCAGATTGATTTGCCATTGTCTTTGTCTTTTTTCTAATCTCGTGCACCTTTCTTCATGTCTCCTTCATGGCCATTTGTTATTGCTTTGGTTTACGTCTCCACCCCCTTTGCCATGACTTTACCATCACCTGTATACAGTCTACCCTTCCTGTCTCTGGTGTTTCTTGTCTTGTCTTGTATGTAAGTAGACCCTGGTGGACAGCTGTAAACATGCATTTCTGGACAAGCTGAGAGATCCAGAGAGAAGCATGTGGGCTGAGGCAGTAAAGTAATACTACAGGATCTTACACTAATATGACTCTATGGGTTACGCAGCGTTACACAGCAGCAGTTCTGGAGAGAGGTTCTCCTCCTGCAGCTCCATCACCAAACCTCCACAGTGCAGTAGCAGCAGACGCTGTTATCCCCCTGTTACAGTCAGTGAAACATCAACATGACCAATGCTGATATTTTATGATGAAGCTGATATTTTAAGATAAGTTTGATACACAGTGTTGTCTAGTTTAACCCCTCAAACTATTAATGTTAGTCATAATCATTTTGTTTACTATATTTGTGGCATCCCACAGGGCTCAGTTGTGGGGCCTATGAAACTGACATATAGTATGATAGTAATGAAGGAGTGTAGGCTTACATACTGAGTTTAAAGGGTTTTAGGTTTGAGGGTTAATCTGATTCAGTTCAGAATCCAAATGATTCATATCTCCTCGATTTGATTCTCTTTAGTGAATGAAGCAGAAGCACAGTGAATCCTACTCCGACCTCAGGCTTGCTGGGTCTATATCAAGCCAGTTTCAGAGCACTTGAGCAGCATTTAAGGCTGCAGTCCAGTGCTGGACCATGCATGAGGGTGACCGGTGTGATCTTTCATCTCTTTAATAGCCCGAGCGTATGAGACAGGGCTAAAGTAATGGCTCTGATATGAGGTGCTGCTGGGGGGGAGGGTTGGTGGGGGGCAATATGGATGGTAGATGTTAATTTGTGAGGTAATTGCTTTTCTCGACGGAATTGCAAATTCCCTTAAATGTCACTTCCACCTCGCTGCTCGGACAGTCATGGGTGCCAGAGCCACCACCAGTCTCTCTCTCTCTCTCTCTCTCACATTCTCTCTCTCTCTGACTCTATCTCGCTGGTTTTAATTTGCAGTAATACAGTGGCAGTGGCAGATTAATAGCTGAGGTGACACCTGTGTCCCTGTGGCCGTCCCTGGTAGAGATGTGGTGTACATAACGCGTGTCACGCCGCATTATCTCCTGCTCCGAGTGTAAGGGGAGCTGTATCGGGGCCTGCTGCTGATCCAGCCGTACTGTAGGGGCTGCAGGAGTAACAGCTGATGGCCCTGGCTGGCACGAGGCCACGGTGCAGGCTGAAAACAAACCCCTGTCGCTGCTAAGACCATCTATTATGTTGTAGCTGACACGGCGGCTCTTAACCCTCACCAGGGTTTTCTCTGAGTACTGCTCAGACTCCACCCCACCCCCTTCGCTTCGAAACAGCCCTTACTTATGTGCTGCAGTCTCTCCTTATACTGCTGACGTCCTCCTGTAGTGAAATAGGCAAGGAGAACTCCGACTCTACATCATGTTTGAGGGTGTAAAGCATTTCTAAGAGCTGATTCCTTCCAGTCTGTGCAGTTAGAGGACGGCGCACAGCAGTGCTGTGTCAGCATTTGTACTTTTTGCCACATGTTACAGCACCGGCGAATGTTTATTATCCATGTACTGAGTAGATAGCATGCTGTGATTAGGCATTGTCATGCATTTGCAGTACAACAATGGTCACATGTCTGAATAGTAGGGTTGTAAACGATAGGAGCATATTAGGATCATTAGGTACATTAATATGTAAACCTGTAAGGTATTACATCACATTGGAATGCATTGAATCACATATCACAGGCTAGTGCGTTAGCCTGGGGCTTCTGCATTGGCTGATGGTTAGAATATGACCACATGGAAGTCTGATATATGGCTGTATATAGTTTTCTTCAGTAGAAGAGCCACTAACATTCCCAGATTGGGAGGTTTTTAACAATGTAGCTCTGAGCCCTTGCTGTAATTTGTATGCATGATCCCCTCACACTTGATGAGTAGCAGTTAGACTGTAGGGCCGGTCTAGAGCTGTGAAATTACACTGCTAAAACTATAAGGTCCTTGAGGATCAAATTTCAGTTTGAAATTGTGGAGGAAGCTATTTATAAAAAAAAACACAGAAGGTTTTTTAAAGCACCTTAAGAGGTTTCTCCACAGTTTAAAACTGAAGAACATCCAAATGTTCCTCATGGATCTTATACTTTTAACAGTGTACACTACATAGAAACACAGTTCTGAGTAAATGTACTGTTTCATTCCTTCTCTGATACAGAAATGTGCATGACTTCACAGATCTGAAGTGGAGCAACGGTCTAACTGCCTGCTTGGCATAGCTTTGAATTTCCTCAATACCACAGCCCTTCAATGTCAAGAGTCTGACAATAGGAAAGCTTCCCTCATGCAATGAGGGGGCAGTTTCAACCTGCAGATGGAAATGAACAGTAGACACATTGAGGGGGAGGAGCCACAGACTAAACATCGTACAGAGTATTTAATCAATTTCAGCTCCAGCTCATCTGTGAAGGGGTGGATATTTTAGGCAGCAGGTGAACAGTCAGTTCATGAATGTGAGGTTTTTGAGTTAACTCAGTTAACTCCTTGTACTGAAGTCCCCTGAACCTTATGCATCTTAATTTAGTCAACAAACTATTAGTAAATGAGCTGCAGCTGAAAGTGATTGAGTTTTGTGGCTCCACACCATCCATTTGATTACTGTTATTCCCATATGCAGGTTGAGACTCCCCATATCACATAACATCCCCAGATTGGGAGTTTTTTAACAATAGCAGTTAGACTGTAGGGCCGGCCTAGAGCTGTAAATTACACAGTTAAAACTATGAGATCCTTGAGGAACTACTGGAGGTTTTTCAGTTTGAAACTGTAGCAGAACCTCCGAAGGTGCTTTAAGGAGCCTTCAAGAAACCCCTTTCTTCAAAAAACCTTTACTTGCAGGTTCTTCAAAGCACTTTAATCTGTAACCAGTGCGTTATCTGAAGTTGGACTGACAGCATTTTTGCCTCTACACCGAATGCAGAACACTCAGTGTTGACTACCACCTACACGGCCTGCTCAGAGAGTGTGTGTACATGCTTGAGTGAGTGAGTAAGTGATTGATTGAACGTTTTTATTTGTGTTTGTGTGAGATGTTCACCTGGTCAAGAGAAAACACACCTTATTTATTTCCTTATTTACTTACTCTACGTGCCGTGTGTATGTGTGTCCGCGTGTTGTGTCACATGCGTTGATGTAAGAGTGCATAAAACCCCCCGGACCTCGCGTCCTCCATCCCGTTTCTCCATCCTCCCATCCCTCCACCCCTGCATCTTTCCAGTTCCGACACTTAAATCACGAAAATAGCCTCCCATCAAGAGGGTCATTTCAGAGGGAGGAAAACCCCTGAAACAGTCAGTCATCTTGGAGAGAGCAGACCACACACACACACACACACACACACACAAATCTCCAGTCTCCGAGCTCCCATCATTTTCGTGGTTCAGCTATAATGTGGTGCTGTGCCCTTGCCGTGCCCAACTGAGACAGAACAAATGGAAATAACCCATGGTGACTGATTCTCTAAGCAGGAGAATGACCCCCTTACCCAGAGCTTTGTACCATACGCCGGCTAAGTGCATTTGTCGTGTGTATCAGCTTCATGCTGGGCGCTGTCCTTTTTTTCCGAGGTGATTTAGCTGCTATGGGCTCCATACAGTAAGCCATTTACCCCCTGTACATTTACCCCCTCCTAACACTCAGCTGTGTGGCCCATCGTTGAAACCCTGCATAAATGGTTACTTCATAGACGAAAACAACAGCCTACATGCATTCCCTCGATGGACTAGTCCATGCTCCACCCACAAACGTTCTATTGGTTGAAGCTTTAACATCACCCACCCTGGTTACATAGCATTTCTAGTGTTACATATATGTTTATTAATAAGATCGTCTGTGGCTCCTCCCCCTTCTACCTTTTTACTGTTTATTCCCATCTCTAAGTTAGGTCACATGGAATAGGGGAGGCTTCCTATTCTCAGACTCCTGACCATTGAGGATTGTGATGTGGGATTCAAACTCATAAGGCAGTTAGACAGTCACTCCACTCTAGATCTGTGAAGCCATGTTGATTTCTGGTTCCAGAAGAAGGGGAAGGGAAGAGCTGTGTTTTCATGTAATGTAATTTCACAGCTCTAGACCGGCCCTACAATCTAACTGCTGCTCAACATCAAGTGTGAGGGGATCATAAGTTCAAATCCCAGCAAGGGCTCAATGCTCCATCGTTAAAAACCTCCCAGCCCTGGGTTGTCATATGACAACATCAGAGAAACATACAGTTCACAAAACATGTTTTTGTGAACATACAGAAACGTGATTACAAAAATTATATAGAAATGCTATTAATTTCTGGTCATATCTTTATTATGGTCTGATGTTAAATGCTACATAGCCGTCCTTTACATATTTTAACTAGTAATATTACAATGGGATTGTTCCAGATCCAGGTACTTCAGGATCACTTCAGGACCTACTTTCTTCATTCTGATAGTAGATCTTGTGAGCTAGTCTGAAGAACAGAGCTCGGTTCCTCCAGTTTTCTCCTGGACGCCCCCCAGTCCAGCCAGCACAGCATGGAGGATGTGTTCAACTCCATCATCATCATCAGCAGCAGCAGCTCACCTGATTTACCATCATTAAGCCCTGATTTACCACCAAACCAGGTGTTAATCTGAGGAGAACTCTAAATAATACTAGACTCCATGAGAGAGGAGAACTTTGGAGATGTTCTAATGATGAACACAGTGATGGAGAACCTCCACCACTTTCTGTAGGAGTGTTATTATTAGTGTTTATTCTAATATTAGCACTGCCCAGATAAACTGAGATTTGTGGTAGCATTAAGTAAACCTCAATATTTGCAGTTATTTAATGAATGCATTTGTAGATGGAGCACAGATCAGTTCAAACTAGATTTGCCTTATCATCTGATGTCCTTCAATATTAGACCAATATAAGTGGACCATGAGGTAAAGCTTACACTACTTTAGAGGGTCTAAAACCAGGAAGGTCCTCACTTCTCTCTGCATAGTGAGAGTTATCCTAGCCCTGTAAGAAGGTACGCCTGCAGAAGAGATGCTTTAAGTGTGTATATGCCCTATAAAACACAGAAAGACAGAAGGAAATGAGGGGTCCCTTGTGCTGAACATCTCCCTGAGACTCGCCTCGACCGCGTCCACCGTTGTTTCTCTGAGTTAGCTAGTTGGCTGCATCCCTCTGACACGTAATTACTGAAGCGCTCTTAATCACAGCAGAGTGGATTAACCATGGGGACACCAGGTCATGGCGTCAGGACCACGACGCTGGATTACGTCACTCTTCCCCATACTTTTAGACCAATAGAAACACAGCCCGTGTGATCACACAAGGGTTCCAAACATTAGAATTATAATTACTGTCTATAATAAGACTGTATGGTCTGAGATCCTTCACGTGTAGCTTTTGAACACTGCACCATTGACCTATGCTGCATAAAGGTAAAACTATAAAGAGCAGCAATTTTAAGGAACAGGAATTCTAAATTAGACTATGCAATACGCTTTATTAATTATGACCTTTATTACTATATAATTGGAATTGTTGAAAATGTGAATGATTACATTATTTTTTCGTAATAATGCACAATACACACTGTGTTACAACCCTGTTATGCTACTAGAGCATGAATTATTACCTATATTTACATTGTATTAGTATGTCACTGGCAGGACTTGAATTAAAATGGGTTCTAGATAGTGTCAGGTGTTTTGTTTCATGTGAGTTTATTGGGCTAATAGGAGTTTGATAAGTCAGTAATGCTCCATATTCTAAAGTGAGGTTCTACTCACTAGATATTTCATTTAAATGAATCACAAATGCAGTCCCTATTCATGATACTCTGGTTGCAAAAAAACAATAAACGCTACTACGTCAGTATGAGCTCCATACAGAAGTGCAATGGACAATTCAGGTGCTACACATAGTATTCATCGCTAATTACGGACTTAACAACACAAGATAATTAGCATAACAGGGTGGTTTATTACAACTTCTAATGTAAATATTAGGGATTTACAAATAGCACATTGCCAATTCTGTAGGAATAAAGGTCATAATGAATAAAGTTTAATGCATAGATTAGAAATGTAGACTTTACTGAACCAAGAGCAAGACCAACAAGACAACTATTAACCTCATACATCAGTTGGACAACTTCCAACACAGTCGCACTGCAGATATTTCAGGAGAAGTGACACATCCTCCAAATGAGTTTGGAATAACTCAGAAAACCAAACCTAAGAAGAGAGAGAAAACCCGCAGGCTTACCGTCGTCTCTTTTTCTCTTCTCTCCGTTGGAACGAGGGATGCCCAGAATGCCGTTGATGGAGTAGGAGCCTACGGGGTCACTGGATCCACTGGAGACTGGAGGGGACGTCGTGCTGGGCACTATCCAGAGAGAGGACAGATTGACTGAGGAACATGATGGTAAGTTATTTCATTGTAAAACATTTGACATATTTGTTTTGCTGTCACACAAAATCTTGCATCTTCAAAATGATAACTTTACAGTAGAAGGCAATAAAACATATTAATTAAAAATATATATATTTCAAACATTTCTATCAGTCCATTCATCAAAACAATAAGGAAGCACTACCAGATTCACATTCATTCAACCTTTAGAGCTTTTAAATGAGGTTATGTGCTTTATAAATCGTATCAACCTCTAAAGAAAGACTTGATTTTATTACCTTTAGTACTTTTTACTTTTTTAATTTATCCCCTACTCTATTTATTGTTTAGTGTCACTTTCCTTTAGTTTAAGACTGTGTTCTGTGTTTTTTGTTACTTGTCATACGTGTTGCTCTCACCAAGACAAATTCCTTGTATGTGTAACATACTTGGTGAAATAAAGAGATTCTGATTCTGATTCTGATTCTGATTTTATGAGTTTGTAGTCATTCCTAAATAAGAGCCACTAGTATTTCACTGCACTTTTTGGGGATTGCTGTTGACTAAATTTCACAGTACGTGTAGCCATTTAGCTCATATTTTTAATATTTTATATTTATTTAAAATCATTTCAAATGTAACTTAGTTGATATCCAGTGTTTTTGCCATCAGTTTAATCATATTGTTGCTTTTAGGCAAAAAAATGTATTTGCAAATTCGCAATCGTCATAACTTTTAATGAAAATCGAAGGTAATTTTTTTGAGCATTTCTATTGTTCTATTTCTGTTTATCATGAAATTTTAAATTAAACAACTACCATTCTATTTTATTCATCATGAAATTAAAAAACAATTACCAGATTGGAACCATGGGAACATGTGTAGATGATATGCATATCACACAATATAGAGATCTATTTGGACCCTTTTGGAGCTTTTTGTCAATTTGTAGATTTGTTGGTTTTATAACAGATGAATCTGCAAGCAAAATGAGCCTTAATGAACCCAAGGCCAAACCTCCCTATTGCTCTTGTATCTCTCTTGTAAACTCTATTTCTTCATGGCAATATTTTACTAGAAGCGTAACAAAGTAACAAAGTAACAAAGGCTACTTTATTTGTAACAGCCTTTATTGAGTGCATCAGTGAGCTGTGCTGAGCAATGCATACAACTACTACTGCAAGACCAACATGCCAAACACAAAGTAACGGCTGCTAATAGAAATATTGCTGTAATGCAACCTTACTATCTTAACATCTTTATGGGAGTAAGAGGAAGAACTCCCATATTTCATTTACATTAATGTAACTTTGGAACATTTCTATTGGTTCTTTTCACAATGCAAGTATTTTATTTTTAATACTATAAAAATAATACCAATAATAAAGCTACAAAAAAGGTTAGTTTTTATATGACTTCCATGGAAGCTATAATGTTCTAGTAATAATGTGTCCACATACTTTGCTAAAAGGGTTCTTTGAGCTAGCCATAAAAGAAACCACTTTTGGTTCTATGAGGAAGAACCATGTGTAAAACATTTAATTAAGGTTCTCAAACATCTTCTCTTTTGCCAATTTTAAGGTTCTTCACACTCGCACATCTCACAATCTCACCAATATTTCGAAAAGTGGTAATTCTATGGCATCAGCATCTTTTTCTATTTTTATAGGTATATATATATATATATATTATAGGTATAGGTAACATTACAGAGAGATTTTTGAGGGCTTCAATTCTGAGGGTCTACTCAAAAAACCCAAGACCTGTGGTCAGCCTAGTACAGTAGAATGAGCTCACCTATAGTGTGTCCAGGAGCTGAGAGGGACGTTCCATCCGGAGAAGGGTGGTACTGCTGCTGAACCTTCGTCCGGATAATCCTGCAGAGTGAACACCAGAATGGGTTACATACACACAAAACCGCAAAGCCCTGGTCTTGGTCTGGGACTGTAACTGCACATTAACATGGGCGGCCAAGGTATGTGCAGTTTCCAGCCGAGATAGACCTGGAGCCAGTCTAGCTTTTAAAGTGAGAGAGTGAGAAAAGCTCCAGCTGCACTTTTGCTCTGAGTGATCCTGCAAACAAAGCATGAAATCACATCAATTCACCTCAATGATCGACTATGCCATCCTTACCTGCCCTGCGCTAATCATCTCTCTCTCTCTCTCTCTCTCTCTCTCTCTCTACGCCTCCCCTCCCTCCTCTCTCTCTTTTCTTGAGGAAAACCCCAGAGCTGGTGTGAATGAGGTTTTATTGATCCGAACTCAGGAATAAAAAGTTCTGGATTAGCCACTTGGGCAAACGGATGCAAATGGAAGGCTATAAATTACATGTGACAGGAAAGCAATAGTTCCTCGCTGCTTTTGCACCGGCTTACGCCAGCATCTGATTCCTTTAATCCGAGAGGCACTTTGGGGAGAGAGGAGGCTGTCACGCTCGTTTGTAAACTTAAGCTTCATTCATCATCAATGACACTGCGCCACTTTTGGCTCAAATATGCAAGAAAACATGGCTTTGAGGTTGAAAACGGACGCCAAAATAAATGAGGAGATGCCGTAAAATCACCTAGGTGGGTCTCTCGAAGAACCTTTCAGTGGATGAACCAATTTTGTAACCCAAATGAGAACTGTGAAGGTTCCACATCAAATGAAAGGTTGTTCCTAGAAGCTAGGAAGCACTAAACCTCCATGTTTTACCATGCACTCTTAAAAAAAACAAAGCCGCGATAAAGGGTTCTTTGATGCTGTAGAAGACCCTTTGCTGTTTCCAGAAAGAACCATGCTTGGGAAGGTGGTGTGTGAGTGTGAAGAGCCTCTATGTGGATAGTGAAGGGTTCTTCACACTCACTTGGATCTTAATGGAACCTAAAGTAGTTCTGCAATGGCATGGTTTCAAGCAAAAACCCTTTGTAGCACCTTCCATTTTTAAAAGATATCGTAAAGGTTCTTGATGTAAGCGTTCTTTACCAGTCTAAAGGTTCTGCACACCCAAATATCTCTTTTTATGGAACCAAATGTGGTTCTTCTGTGACATTGTGGAAAGGACCCCTGGTAGAACCTTTCATTTTAAGACTGTATGGCCCAAAGGGGATGTAAATGTTCTTGACGTAAATGTTCTTTACCCGTCAAAAGGTTCTGCACACCCAAATATCTCTTTTTATGGAATCAAATGTGGTTCTTCTGTGACATTGTGCAAAGAACCCCTGGTAGAACCTTTCATTTTAAGAGTGTATGGAAAAAAGACACTGTAAATGTTCTTGATGTAAACGTTCTTTACCAGTCTAAAGGTCCTGCGCACTTAAATATCTCTGTAATGGAACCAAACGTGGTTCTTCTGTGACATTGTGCAAAGAACCCCTGGTAGAACCTTTCATTTTAAGAGTGTTGAGGCGATGTAAAGGTTTTTGCCAGTCTAAAGGTTCAGTTCTTTTTTTAAAGAACCAAAAGTGGTTCTTCTATGGGATGTCTAAAATACCAAAGACCCCCTGGTAGAACCTTTCATTTAAGGAGTGTATGGCCAAAAGACATTGTAAATGTTCTTGACGTAAATGTTCTTTACCAGTATAAAGGTTCAGTTAATTTTTAATGCAACCAAAAGTGATTCTTCAATGGCACGGCCAAAATAACCCTTTGTAGCCCCATTCATTAGTAAAAATGTGTGGTAACGGATCTTGATGTAAAGGTTCTTTGCCAATCTAAAGGTTCTGCTTCTGTTAGCACCTTTTATTTTAAGAGTTAATGGCAAAAATGTGCGGTTAAGGTTCTTGATTTAGAGCTTTTTACCAATTTGAAGATCCTTTACACTCAAACTTTTATTTTTATGGAACCAAAATGTGTTTTTTTATTTGCATCACTCAAAGGAACCTTTATAGCACCTTTATTTTCAGAAAGATACCTCAGTTTTAGCTACACATTTTCCCAACTTCTCAATCAGCTGATTGATAATGTGGTTCTCTCTGGTTCTGTCTGACGGTTCTCTCGCTGCCTAACATGTAGATCCCAGCCCTTGACTGCGGTGCGGTTGGAACCAGGTCATCAATTTTATTTAGGTGAAGAATAAAGTGGTTTTAATGTTATGGCAGATCGGTGTATATTTTAGTCTGTGTCTGATAACACTTGTATACATAAGAAAAAAACATAAAATGTGGCTTGTGCAAAAGTATTGGCACCTTAAATACTTTCGCTATATAGAAAAGTGTATATATATACATTAATGTAATATACTTGTTTTTTTAACATTTGGGTGGTCATGAGGACAGAGAAAGTTCCCAAAAAGGTTTAATTATATCAACTGAGAATTCCCTCTCTCTCTTACTGATTTTTTTTTATTTGATGGAGCACCAGAGCAAAGCACTAAGCTGTGTCCAGGCCAAGAACCATGGAGGAACCTCGTTTTTTACAATTGTAGAAGTAAATAAGACACTTATTGTTGGTTCTTCTTCCACCCGCAGTTACGAACACAGTTATATACGGCCATACACACCATTTACATGTTTGACCATCTTTCATTTCATGGCTCATAGAAGATATTGATTGTAAATACATTAAGATTTTAATTCCCTTTGCTTGTCGTCTGGTGATATTGGTGTTGTGGTCATTCCACTCAAAAGTCAGAAATGTTCCCATTTCAAATGACGGTGCTCGTATTGACGTCTGACGAAAGTCGTACGACTGGAGCTCAAATCAGCCTGGAACCGCTGCCCCCAGGCCGTCGCTCCAGCTGTGATCACGTATCAATATTTATTTCTACTCTCTTGTTCTCTCGTTCTCTTATTCTTACTCTCTCTCTTTATATATAAGAGTAATTTGACCCCTTGGCTGCAGTGGGCTGTATAAATCCAGAGGCTTTACACAGGATCCCTGTTCCCTGTTATTGAATAAGTAATTTGGGGGGAATGAATTAATGACACGGCCACAGCCGAAAATCCCCTGAAGAAATATTAAAATTGCCTTACATGTGAATCAATACTATCGAGTGCCATTGAGGTTTGTTTGGATGTCTTGTGGTCAGTGCTGGAAGTGGCTGGTAAAGGACCAGACACCTCGGTGCAACAGGACCTCGGGAAGAGTTAATAATGCATGCCATAGAAAAGTGCTTAAAGCTAAAACGGCCTCTCACTAGGTTCAGCTTTCTACCCAAACACACACACACACACACACACACACACACACACACACATACACACACACTCACAGTAAACAAACACTGTGCAATCTATAGAACCGAAATGAATGGACTTCTACACAGATCAGCCATAACATTAAAACCACCTGCCCAACATTACAGCCAAAACAGCTCTGACCCATCGACGCATGGCCTCCACAAGACCTCTGAAGGCGTCCAGCAGATCCTTTAAGTCCACGTCCTGTAAGTTGTGAGGTGGGCGGGGCCTCCATTAGTCACGTCTATGAATCCTCCCTTGGAGCACTTTTGGTCGGTACTACTGACCACTGCATACTGGGAACACTCCACAACACAAGACCTGCCTAGAACCTGTCTAGAACTTCACCTTCAAGAACTGACGGTTCTCTCGCTGCCTAACATGTAGATCCCAGCCCTTGACTGCAGTGCGGTTGGAACCAGGTCATCAATGTTATTTAGGAGAAAAACATTAAATGGTTTTAATGTTATGGCAGATTGTGTATATTTTAGTTTGGGGACTGCTGGTACTGTCTGACAACACTTGTATACAATATAAATATATATAAAAAAACATAAAATATGAAAAATGTGGCTTGTGCAAAAGTATTGGCACCTTAAATACATTCGATTTTAATATGTAAATTATTTGTTGTAAACTTTCGCTATATAGAAAAGTGTATATATATATAAATGAATGTTATATTATATATATTTTACATTTGGGGGGTCATGAGGACAGAGAAAGTTCCCAAAAAGGTTTAATTATATCAACTGAGAATTCCCTCTCTCTCTCTTACTCTTTCCTTAGCTCTCTCTACCCCCCTCTCTCTCTCCCTCTCTGTAAAACAGGACCTCCATGCATGAATGAATCAACCCAGTTTTTTTATATTAAAAATATAGACACAGGACTGGAATGGGTTTTGTGTTTCATCAGTTAGGAGGCTCTCTCTGCCTTCTGAAGAATAATGGAGTTAATCACAGCTCGGTTACAGCTGCACAATCACATTACCTTACATTCACATTTCCATTTTTGCTCCTAATCAAAGACGTAGTTTCTAAATAAGCAGCCCCAATTCAATTAAAAGCCGTAAAAGTTGAAGGAGGCCCTGTTAATGATATTAATGTGGCCTACATGTCGAGTTGCTCATACGTTTGTGTGAAAAGCTGCTCAGGCGGGTCTTTTTAGGAGACCACGAGGCATGAAATGAAGCTTTTTTTCAGGCGTTTCTCTGTTCGGGTGCGAGACTGCTCTATTCTTTGGTGTGGTCTCATTAAAATGTAAGGCAGGGTTGCTTTATGGAGGAGAGCACCTTCCCCTCCTCTCTCTCTCTCTCTCTCTCTCTCTCTCTCCACCTTTTACTGCTTTAACACCATTGAGGTTCTGCTCCTTATCAGTTACACACTCGTACCTCTGTGGGAAAAGCCTCTTTCCAACCCTGAGTTTTATTACTGCATGTTTTTTATCGACTGATTTATTGGTGGTCTCTTTGTTTATTTATTTTATAATGGCATAATTTACGTATTCAGTTAACAATTATAATTACTAACCAAATAAATAAATTATGCAGTGTATCAGTACTTAATAAAGTATAAAGGGGCAATTTATTTATATATTTCATTATAATTAAGACCTACTTCTACACTCCTAGAAATAAATGTGCTACATGAACGTTTCATAACCTTTTCATAATTTTTGTTTTCATTTTTAAAGTTTTTTTTACATTAAGTGAAGGTTCTTTAAACTTTTGCAAGGTTCTTCACTCTCACTCATCTCTCTTATAGAACCAGCAGTGGTTCTATGTCAGTGGTGACATCCCTCAAATAACCAAATCAGCACCTTTTAAGGGTAGCAAAGTAATCTACTTTTTTAAATAGCTAGCTTTCAAGTTTATTTGTTTATTTATTTTGTCAATGATGTTTCTTTGGGGTGAGTGATTATTTATTTATTTTATTTGTTAATTATTTATTTATTTATTTATTTATAAGTTAGTTAGATATTTCTGTATTATTTATAAGTACTGCTACATGTTGTTACTTGTTTAGATCGTTATTCCATTTGTTTATTTATTTTATTTTATTTTATTTATTATTATTATTATATGATTATACATTTGGGCGATTTATTTAGTTAATTATTCAGTTTATTTATTTAGGTATTTATATTCTCAATATTGATTGTATATATTTATTTATTTATTTTTTTATTATTAATAATTATGGCTACACGGCGCAATATTAAAATTTTATTATTTATTATTTCTTCAGTTTTTGTTATTATTTATTATCTGTCTATCTGTCTGTCTGTCTATCTGTCTGTCTATCTATCTGTCTGTCTATCTGTCTGTCTATCTATCTGTCTGTCTGTCTAAGTAATGAAGTCAGCTTCATTTATCAGTGGTGAGTCTGGAAGCCCAGCTCTACTGTCCAAAGCCTAAAGGTGTGTTTCTCCATGAAGGCTCGTAGTCAACCCTCCCTCCCTCCCTTCCTCCCTCACTCTGCCCCCTTCTGCTGCCCCGTCGGGGGTCTCCGGACAGCGCGGAGGCGCAAGCCGCTTCCAACCACAACTTGAACCCGCGCAGTCAGATCAAAGCCACTTAATACTGCAGAGAACTGGACATCCATCTGTCCACCCTCACCCCGCACACAGCCCACACCACCACCACCACCCTCCATATAGCCACACGTCAGCTGTGATGGAGAATCTGGGTTTACCTGTTTATGGAGGAGACGCTGGGGACGGTCTCGTTATCGCAGATCCCCTCCGCGAGCAGCCTGTCCCGGATCTCCCAGGCGAACATGGTGGGGTTCTGTCTCTTATAGTCCGCGATCTTATCCACCACTTTGGGCGTAGCGACCTTTGGCTTGGAGCCTCCGATTACTCCAGGCTTTATACTGCCCGTTTCGTAGTACCTACACCCACAACACACACACACACACACATCAGCCACATTACAACCCTACAACACCAACAATACATCTATACACCAGTCCCATCCTACACTCTTAAAATAATACATGAAGCATTTTGGGTCCATAAATGAACCTTTTTTGGGAGTGTGAAGAACCCATTTGAAGGTTCTTCACTCTCACAGCTCTCACAGCTCTTTTACAAAAGTGTATCTTCTATGGTATCACTCAAGGAACACCTCGCAGCACCTTTACCTTCAAGAGTGTACAACCTAGTCTTCAGGAAAGGCCTCACCTCAGCATGGTGCTCAGTGAAGGTTCTCAAAACCTTTGAGACGTTCCTCACACTCTTATATCTCTTACAACTCTTTATGGAACTAAAAGAGGTTCTGGAAATCCAAACTTGGTTATCCTACAAATCCAATGACTCGTAGAGAAACCATCGCATTGTCAATTGAGCCCATCTTCGTAATGAGAAGATCCTAAAAGGGGAGAGAGTGTCTTCTCTATGCTATAAGATGAGAAAGACCTGGACAGTCTATCCTGCAGACCTTCACACTGACTATAGACCTGTTTGAGAAGATGCAGGTGGATGCTATGGAGGTATCCTATGGAAAGAATTGGGATTCCTATCTCCTCTGCTGACCTTATTGTCCACCAACCGTGCAAAGTACAGTTTGAAGGCTAGAACAGCTAGAACATTGTCCCACAAATGTCCCACAAAACCCTGAAGCCTTCTTAGAACTTCTCTTTCTTACCTGCCCAGGATCTTGCTCACACAGCCATGGCTGACCCTCAGTTGTCGGGATATGTCGCAGGGTCGGACCCCTTGGTGGGCCAGCTCTACTATCCTCTGGCGCACAACGTCAGGTAGGGGTCTGCCGTTCACGAACACCCCACCTAGCTGGTTCACTCCTCCGTGCCCTATAGGGGACACAACAGCACCACAGGAACAAAACTAACATTACACAAGCTGGTTTACTGTGACAAGCCCTTTAGGGTAGATACCCGAGGCTATATACTGGATATAACACATATATGCTAAATACCTTTCTATATGTATACAGGGATATATAACATCACTCTTCACTCTTCTGTAGAGCACAGCAATGCAATAGCATACATTTAATTACAATGCCCTATAGGATGAGCAACAGCACCAGTGAAATATACAGCATCACAATGCTGGCGAACAACAGGCATGAAGCCTAGGCTCCACACACTGGTTCACTAGTCCATTCCCCTATAGTACTGGCAAGAGCCAGACAGGTAAAGATAACAGTAGGGAAATATCATCACTGGAAATATAGTAATAGTTATTCCATGCCCTGTAGGAGTGATAACAGCCACATAGGAAAATATACATATTACTATTAATACTAATACCATATAATATACTAATAAAATAGTAGAAACAGCAGAGTAACAATGTGTAGAATTTTAAACAGAATTTTAAGCAGAATCTTAAAATTTGGAATCTGCAAAAAAGCAGAATCAAAAAAAGACAAGTTAGCTTTATCTCCGAGTTTTATTTATTTATTTATTTGCTTATTTATTTGTGTGTTTGTTGTTGTTGTTGTGGCTTTTTGTTCCAGTTAAGGGCAAGGTTAAGGTTTGGAGAATGGTAGAATTGTATGTACTCCTTCCAGTACTGTAATACGAAAATAAAAAAAATATTCGTAATGTATTACTTTTATTAATATATTTTTAATTTAATTATCAATGTCTTTATGTATATATCTGTGTCCAACGATTAGTTTCTTTTGTAAATGAAGCTGCTTATATTTCTTACCTTTTTAAATTATTGAAAACATTTTCCTCTTTTGTCCTTTTAACATAAATGCATGTTATATTCGGGCGCCGTAATTATTATTATTATTATTATTATTATTATGAATGTGAAAACAGCCTTTCATTGAATCATTTTAAAGCAAAGTGGCACCCACGTCAATTTTATATTTATATTAGTGTCACAGTGTTACTGCACTACATGCATGGACAATTAGGTGTACTTTTATAAAAACATATTTAACATTTGAAACATAAAAACAAGCTCTATGATTATTAGTTTCTGTAAGATCTAGTCTGGCGTCATCATGGCAGAAAGGCATAAAATAAACAAAGCTTTAAAATGATTTTAAACTGTATTGTGATTTTTGCCGCTCCCTTTTTATGTCCAAACTAAATTTTTAAGACTTAAAATGTCATCATTATTTAATGAAATTTCCTCTTGTCCGCCGTGTTGATACTCCTCTCTGATCACCCCGGTGCTCCATCTTATTAGCCTGATTATGTTACACCTCTTCATATTCCTCTCTTCGTAATTAGAGACCGGTTAGACTTTCAGTTTCTCGTGTTACAACAGCGCTTAAAAACAAAAACAGTTCATTTTAACCCTGTTTTAAATTAGCACCTATTTGAACATGGTTATAGCACAACATACACATTATTGTTTTGTGCTTGTATAGTGTTACTTGGCATTAAAAGAGCCTAGCATTTTTTACTCTATGATTTAGACTAGCCACAAAAATACGCCATGTAATTTCCGACTAAACGTAATTAAATAAATTATGTTATTGTAGTCTATATTAAAACAAGTTTCACACTTTATACACATGAAATGACCCTCTGTGCATGTGTATGCATTTGTGCTACAGCTGTAGACCTGCTTTCTATTTTTTAATCATGCAATTAAAAACGATTTTGAACCCGTTTTGAATTTCTTACAGAAAAGCGGTTTTTAAAATTCGCGTTTTACTGTAATTTGTTGTTAATGTTTAAACCTATTGTTTAATAAATTCTCACACTCTAAACATATGAAATGCTTCTCTAGGCTAATGCCTTCATGGGGGCTTGTTCAGCTTTCTTCTTTTTATTATCATGCAATTAAAAATAATTTAAACACTATCTTACTTCTTACGATTTTTGAAATTTTTGTGTTATTTTAAACTTTTTTTTGTTTATAATAAACCTACTGTTTAATAAATCCTCACCCTCTAAACACACGAAATGCTGCTCTATTCTAATGTCTGATGGGCTAATTTACCTTATTTTTTATTATCGTGTAATCAAAAATGCTTTTAATTTTTAAGCTAAAATTGAACTAAAACTTGTTTTAATTTATATCGATCAGCATTAACAGGGCATAAACGACCACTGGTGTCCTCCAGTGTGTATTAACACTCTCTCTCTCTCTCTCTCTCTCGCTGTGTGGATGTATGTGAGCTTGGTTTTAGTTTAGTGGACTCACTGTGCATGGCGGAGAAGGGGTCTGCTTTGCAGTGGATATCCATGGGGCAGCAGAGCAGGGACAGGTACTCAGCTGAAGCCGCCGTCTCGCTGTTTTTACGCGCAGAATTAAAGAAGAAATGAGGGTAAAGTGAAGCTCCGAGCTCCGCGAGCCAACTTGAGCGAGTTCGATCACGTGGAGGGGGTAAAAACAACAACAACAACAACAACAACAAACAAAAAGACAAACAACAACAACAGAAGCGCTGCAGTCGACTCTGGCGGAGCTCAGGTGTCGACCATGGTGGTCGTCAGTGTCCCCACCAAAAAATAAACTGGAGTTTATATTAAAAGAATGCCGGTCGCTCGCGCCATCGATGTGTCCTAAATCCTCGTGGGTCAGAAGCTCGTGAATGAGCGCGCGCGAGAGGGTGCAGGTGCGGGTGGAGATGTAGGACGTTCCCTTTCCCTGGTGGAGACGCGTTGCGCACGGGCTGGAGGAAGTGCAGCCCCGGGCCTGTGATGTGTGTAAGTGAATGAGAGAGAGTGTGAGAGTGTGTGAGTGTGAGAGTGTGAGAGTGTGTGAGTGTGTGTGTGTGAGTGTGTGTGTGTGTGTGTGTACGGAGCTGCAGCTCCCTTGCTTTGCTTATATGGATGAGCTGTGGGACAAAAGGCAGGAGACTCCAGTGAGTGTGTGTGTGTGATTCGCCAGCGTAAAGAGGAGCAGCTGCAGCGAGGAGGGCCCACCGCCTGTCACTCTTAGTAGGAGGAGGAGGAGGAGGAAGAGGAGGAGGAAGAGGAGGAGGAGGAGGGACAATGATGAAGTTCAGGTGTTTTTTCTTTTTTCCTTCTTTATTTTGAAGACAGTCAGGTAAAACACACACATCACACACTTACAGGAGCCATAGCTCACTAGTTATTACTATATACGCTGAGTTTATGCCTCTTATTATTTACGTATTATCCCATTATATATTTATATATATAAACTCAATATATGTATAATGGTGGATGCTAATTGAATAGAGTACGTAGAGCAGCAGTGGTTTCCCTCTATATCTGAGAATTGGCTTCATTGGCTTCTCATCAGCTCGAGTGCCCTGTAGATGGCGCTGTGCTGTTAGCGCCCCTCTGTGAAAAAGATTAAAAAAAAGGGGGGTGAGGTCTGATATCATCAATAATCATTATTGAAAGATTCCGAGTTCAATTAAACAAGCAGGAGCTGATTTTGCTGTAATATCTGTTTGTTGTCTGCAGTGTGTGTGTGTGTGTGTGTGTTTGTGTGTGTGTGTGTGTGTTTGTGTGTGTGTGTGTTTGTGTGTGTGTGTGTTTAAGTGGATCAGATACAATATTTGCACACTAATAATAATAATAATAATAATAATAATAATAATATCTGCACTTTATTGTTTTATCTCAGCTGTAGTTTTAGTAAATGTTATTTTCACTTAAAATATGAAATTATTGATTAAAATAAGATAAAATAAAATATAAGTAAATATGTTTCTAATAAAAATCAATAGACAGATCGATAGATGCCTTAAAATGATCCTCCCCACCTTAAAATCCCCCCATTCCCTCATAAGTATCCCCATTCTTTCAATTATCTCTTTATTTCCTCAAAATTTTTCACATTACCATAATATTCCTCTCATTCCCTAAAAACCCCCCATACCCTCAAAATTTCTCTAATGCTCTTAAAATTCCCCACCCCCTCAAAATTTTGTTCATTCCCTAAAACATTCCCCATACCCTCAAAATTTTTCAAATTCCCTAAAAAATTCCCCACCCCCTCAAAATGTTGTTAATTCCCCCAAAAAATTCCCCAACCCCTCAACATTTCTCTAATGCTCTTAAAATTCCCCATACCCTCAACATTTCGCTGATTTCTGAAATCCCCTCATTCCCCCATAAGTATCCTCATTCATTAAAACTATCCCCTCATTCCCCAAAATTCCCCACATATCTTAACATTCCCCTCATTCCCTAAAAAAGTCTCCAGCCCCTCAAATTTTCTCTCATTCCCTCAAACCCCCTCTGATTCTCCCCTATAATCAAAACCCCCCTGTCCTCTCCACACTCCCCTCTCTAAATATTAAATCATAAAAAGGCTTTAAAGGTATTTTTTTATATTGATACTAAATCACCACCACAAAGAAAGCCCTGCAGCGTGTCTCCTAAATCCCACAGTTATTATATTCATTCCTAAAATGTTTACATTTGCAGCACAAACAAACAAACAACAACAAAACAAAAAAACCTGCGCGCGCCAATGAAAGGAAACCGCAGCGCTCTTCCCCCTAAACGATCATCAGCGTCTCAAACTGCGGCTAATGCAGCAGAGAGGGGTCCAGCGAGGGTCGGTCTGCGCGCGGGGGCCGCGGTGCTCGGGATGGGGGCAGGTCTGGGTGTGTGTGCCTCCTGGTTGGGTTAGAGGATGGTTTTGGAGGAGCTTCTGCTACAATATGCAGCACTCTGGGCTGCAATTTCACCCTCCGCTGCACACTTAGCCCAAAGCTACATTTTTCTTGTCTGAAGCTCCCCCTTCCTCCCTCCCTCCACCCTCCTCCACCCTCCTCCTCCTCTCCTGCCCCTCCCCTCCTCAGGCTTCCTCCACTTGCCCTTGTGCTCCGCGCGTTTTGCCTCTTACTGCAATTATAAGCGCTCGCGCATTTCTCTCTGTTGTTGTTGTTGTTGTTGTTGTTGTTGTTGTTGTAAACAGATAGGGTGAATCAGCGCTTTATGCACCCCCCCCACCCCTCCACCACCACCTAGCTCCACCCGCATCCACCCCTGGGTGGCGCGTGCACCCTGCGCTGGGTCACTGCACCCCTGCTTTTGGGCGCGCGGGCAATTACAGCGGCTCGTGTCCTCTTTAAAAACTATTTAAATTAGCATAGAAGCCAGAAGCTCGGGCAGCAGTGGATGTGAGGTATCGCGGCTCCTCTGCTCCTCTCCTCTGTTTGGGGTCTGTGCACAAAGCTGCTCAGGTGAGGTGGGTTTCTCAGTTACCTTCCAAAACAAACACCTGGAAATGGCCCAAAGCCTCTTCTCATGGGTCTGTCCACGAGCCTCACCAAGACCCCCCCCCCCCTCCTTCTTCACCCCCGCCGATCGATCAGGAGCTGCAGAGCATCACCGAGAGCAGGAGGAGCCAAACACACCTCCCATTTCAGCGGGGTGTGTTTGTACCTGGACTGAATGACAGGTATTCTGGGCACGCGCAGTCCTGGCGCACCTTTCTACTGTTCATGTTTGCCGGGTTTATTCAGAGCTTCTGGAGGAAGCGCGAGTCTCTACAGCTCAGCCAGGACAGCAGTAAAGGTCGGGTGGGACTGAGAGTTCAGTCCGGTGTGTGTGAGTTTTTAATTTTTTTTTTTTTTTTTTATCTAATAATAATAATAATAATAATAATAATAACAATAATAATAATAATAATAATAATAATAATAATAATAACAATAATAATAACAATAATAATAATAATAATAATAATAATAATGTAATTATTAGGATATGAAACTAATTGATTAATTATGTACCATTTAGTTTTATGCAGTTTTATGGTATTATTACTATTATTATTATTATTATTATTATTAGTAGTAGTAGTAGTAGTGGAATAATAATTATTATTGTTAGTATTAGTATTATTATTATTAGTAGTAGCATTATTAGTATTATTATTATTAATAACAACATTATTGTTATGATTATTGTTATTACTACTATTATTATTATTATTAATTATAATAATACAATTACTGTCACTAACACTAATACTGCATATAAAATAATGTTGGATATACTACTATTGCTGCTGCAAATAATATTATTATTATTAATAATAATAAAAATAATAATAATAATAATAATAGGAGTAATATGACATAAGTGAGGTGGTATGTGATGCTCCACTGATACTCTGTGTATAAGTGTGTGTGCGTGTGTGTGTGTGTGTGTGTGTGTGTGTGTATGTGTGTGTGTGTGTGTGTGTGTGTGTGTGTGTGTGTGTGTGTATGGGTGTGTGTGTGTGTGTGTGTATGTGTGTGTGTGAAACGTTTCGTGTATGGAGCATGTGGAGTGTGTTGTTGCGTGCTCGCGAGGGAACAGATGGAGGGCGCGTGACGCCGCCACAGATTGATTTCGCGCGCGCCTTTAATTTCGACATAATTAATTAGATCATTACAACTGTTTTCCATTGATCTGCCAGTTTAGACCCGGATTAAAAACTGAACCAGTTCGAATCTCAACCGACCGTCCACACACCCCCTCTCTGCGGAGGGGCGGCCTGTAGGAACGACCACCAAACCAACCCACCCAACCACCCACCCACCAAAAAAACTAACATGTAGAGATAAATAAATAAATAAATAAATAAATAAATAAATAAACCACACAAGGGCTCACAGCTTCAACTGAATGGTTGACTAATGTGCGCACACACACACACACACACACACACACACACATAGACACACACACACACACACACAATTATTATTATTATTATTACTATTATTATTATTATTATTATTATTATTATTTATGATCTTACCTTAGTATTGTACAATATATTTATGTTTTAGAGAGCAGTGTGTGCTTATACACATGGTACCATCTTCTCCAAGAGGTCTAAGAGGTCTAAGAGGTTCTGCTCTTGGGCTGAGCATGTTAGGACGTCCTGATCTGGCCATGTTGGTCAGCTGTTCCCCTGACCAGTGTTACAGTGGCTGATTTTCTAACTGTTCTGAGATCTTCTTAAACCCTTCTCAGACTCCTCTGCATCTCCACCCTTCTTTCTGAAGGCCTCAGAGAGCTCTCTGGATCTGGCCATGATGGTGATCTTCTTCACCACCCCTCACTTCAACCATCAATCAAGATCAGACCAGACTAAACGTCTGAGGTTTAAATCAGACTCCAGACTCCTCCAGAATAATCCTCTCCATCCAGGTTCTGATCTTCTGCAGCTGATCTTCTGCTCCAAATCAGATCAGATCTGCAGATCTTTAAATATGTTCAAAAGGATGAAGGTCTAAATTAGGTGTCCTATTATTTTTTTACATGGCTGCACATATGGTTTAATAAATCAGATGTTTCAGTGTGTGTGTGTGTGTGTGTGTGTGTGTGTGTATTTTAATGTGTGTGCCCTGAAAGGAACCTGTGAGTGGACAGGAAACAGCTTTCCCTCATATTGCTGCAATATGGGAATCAGTCCTCCTGTTTCGGAGCCGCAGGCGTACAGCTCTCTCTCTCTGTTTGCCCCCCTGGCGTAAGAGACCACCCCTGCTAGCCCATAGTTATGCTAATACACTGATCATACATCAGCCTTTTGAGCTCTGCGCTTGTTCTTCGGATCCCTCCTGGCAAAAAGGGCTGACCATAATGAGGACTGCTTGTGAGTGAGTGTGTGTGTGTGTGTGTGTGTGTGTGTGTGTGTGTGTGTGTGCGTTCCTGAGTAAGTCTCAGCACTGATTCGTAGAGCTGTGTGTCCTGTCTCAAATTTGGACACTCTATAGCTTCATCAAACAGCCATAACATTAAAACCACCCGCCTAATATTGTGTCGGTCCCACTTCGGTCACCTGCCCCGTCGAGACATGGACTCCACAAGACCTCTGAAGATCTGGCACCAAGACTAATGTCAGCAGCAGATCCTCTAAGTCCTGTAGGTTGTGAGGTGGGTGGGACCTGTCTTTGGAGCTGTTCTTGGACCACCTTTGGTAGGTACTGACCACTGCATACTAGGAACACCCCACCCCAAGACCTGATGCCTGATGTTCTGGAGATGTTCTGGCCCCGTTATTGTCTAGAACATCACAGTTTGGTTCTTGTCTTGTCAGATTTGTCCTGCTTTTAACACCAACATCACCTTCAAGAACTGACGGTTCACTCGCTGACTAATATGTGGTCAATGTTATTCACTTCATCTGTCAGTGGTTTTAATGTAATGGCTGATCGGTGTATGTAAACAATAGGTATATGAACATGAGGACTATAGTGTATGCAGAAGAATACGCATGTGAGGTCCAGCTGCAGCCCGTGTGTGACCGCCCCCTCGCCAGGTTGGCAAATTTGAACCTGCAAAGCTTTAATTATCAAATGATTATAATGTCATATGGTGCCATCATCTCACAAAGCTCACACACTGCTAACACAAACGAGGGAGAGAGAGTAAGGTAATGTGGGCCTAATAGGAAATAAATGGCAAGCATGCTAAGGGAAGTGTGTGTTGTAATGATATAACATTATATACAATACCATTTACATGATATTGACAAAAGTATTGGGACACACCTCCTAATCACCTTCTCTCATTCAGTCTCATTGCCACAGGTGTATAAAATCCAGCCCCTAGCCCTGCAGTCAGCCTTTCTTCCACGCATCAGTGAAAGAACGGGAGGTTCTGAAGAGCTCACTGAACTCCAGCGTGGTTCTGTATGTAATAGGAGACACCGCTGCACCAACAACAACAAGTCAGCTGGTGAAATTTAGACCTTCCCTCCTAGATCTTCCTCCATCAGCTGTGAGTGGTGTTATTATTGAACAGTGGAAGAGTTTAGGAAGAACAGCTCACAGAGAGCAGCTCAGTGTCCACCGAGTGTCTGTCAGACCACGTAAAGTTACAGAGCGGGGTCAGGGCCGAGTGCTGAGCTCAGAGCAGAGTGCAGAAAAGCCTCCAACTGACTCAGTAACTGCAGCAGAGCTCCAGACCTGCTGCTGCTGGTAGAGCTTAGAGCAAAGGGGGACCAGCTCCATATTAATACAGCCTATGGGTTTAGAACGTATGTGTCCCAATACTTTTGTCCATATTTTTAGAAATGCTAAGCTGGTTGCATTCAGGCCCGCTGTGTGGGAGTTCAGCACTCTAGCACTGACTGGTCTTTCTGGATGAAGGCTGACTGCAGGTGGACGGAGTGGACGGGCTGGACAGTGAGGAAGCAGCAGTGGTCAGGTGGCGTCCTGTGAGCCTCCAGAGCTCAACTGTTTCTCTCTGCATTCGGGAAACATCTGTTGAGGTGCTGCCTGGCGCTCGGTGGGTGTGGCCTCAGGTTCAGATGGGCACAGGTGGGCACAGGTGAGCGCGGGGTGGCGCGTAGTGCGACTGCAGTCATTAACAGGCGTGCAGGGCAGAGGGCGCAAAGGTCAGTGATGACATCATCAAAGACCACCCTCTAGGAGAGGTCTGAAGATTATTCTTCCTCCCAACAGCCTGCCAGCCTTCACATAGCGAACACACCAGCCTGGAGCGCTACCGGGCCTGATATAAAAAAGGGGGCTAATGCAACACACACACTGTAACCATAGCAACACTGTTCATTGCCTTGCACTGTATCTGCTTGCAGCTGCTAACTACAGCTACCTCATAAGATGCAATCAAATGCCAACACATTGCGAAGCTCTTTATACACTGGTCAGCCAGAACATTAAAACCACTGACAGATGATGTGAAGAACACTGATGATCTGGTTCCAGTGGCTTCATCTGTCTAGGGGTGGAGATATTAGGCGGCATGTGAACAGTTCGTTCTTGAAGGTGATGCACTGGTGAGACACTTTGACAAGAACCAAGGACTGTGATGTTCTAGACGAGTCAGACTGAATCAGAACATCTCCAAAACATCCAGCAGGTCCTGTGGGGTGTTCCAGTGGTATGCAGTGGTCAGTACCTACCAAAGGTTCTCCAAGAAAGGACAACAACTGCTGATCCTGCGACATGGTCATGGATGCCCGAGGCTCATTGATGCTCATGGAGGTCCCACCCACCTCACAACATGTGCCAGATACCACAGCAGGACACTTTTCAGAACTCTTGCGGTGTCCAAGCCTCAACAGGTCAGGGCTGGATTCAAAGGCTACACAATATTAGGAAGGTGGTTTTAATGTTATGGCCAATTGCTGTTTTCTCCTCTAGTCTTCAGCTCTCATATTTCTTATACATTAATAAGCAAATATGCAACTCACTGAAGTCATTTAGCTGATTAGCTCTGGTCCAGAGATCATGTTAGGAGCTAGGAGCCAGGAGTCTTGCCCAGGGACTCTTATTGGTGTAGGGTGATGCACTTGTCCAGCATTGAACCCTACATGGCCACGAGGAGGAGGCCAGTGTTGAAACCAACTACACCAACCACCATTCATTCACGTCTGATTGGAATAAATTACATCTCTGTCCCAAACATTACAGAAGCCACTGTGTGTGTACACTATTTGGACAAAAGTATTGGGACAACTAGGTTAAGTGTATCCTGCTTTTCTCTATTGTCCAGGGAAGAAGGCTTTCTACTTTCTCTATTCTGGAGCAAAACTGTGAGAATATGATTCAACACATTCAACGACAAGAGCTTCAGTGAGGTCAGGATGTTGGCTGATCCCCCTAATCCCTAACTCTTCAACTGATCCCAAACGTGTTGGACGGAGCACCACCAAGTTCTCCAGAGCTTAATGAAGTAGCTGAATGAATGCCTTCATTAGAAGAGGTGTCCACAAACATTTGAGGAATGTTTATGAATATGTATATTGTAGTAGGGGTAGGAAAATACGTCTTGTTTCAATGGACATCATTTTGGAGCATTTCTATTGGTCCATTCATCATGATATTTGACATAAAGGGCCTAAAATATTTGCACAGGACTGTAGTTTCCAGATAAGGTGTGTGCATGTCTTAGAGGATTGCCTGACTGTACTGGTTTACCAGCATTATTGATTTCATGTGAGTCCATCTGACCCTGTATGGCCTTCGATGTGTCACAGTCCTGCTGAGACCTCCAGAGCCCTGCCCATGTGTGTGCATTATGATAAAGCTAGCTGTACCATGTAGAACGTCAGGATAACACACAGCCACCTATCCAGCATGTAGCTTATTTCTATTGAACTTGAAGTTTAATGAATTCTGAACATGAATTCAGAACATACAGTATTTAAATGGGCCACAGTAAAAGACTATTAACCCCCTGCTGAACACACAGCCCAGTATTCCTGAGTTCCCATGTGCTGCTGGCTCCGAGTCCCCGTGTGGAGAGCACACACAGTTGCTCATGTGTGAGAAGTGAGCAGGGTTTGAAGAATAGGCATCATCTCTGCAGCAGCACACACATCCCTCACATCCAGCGCTGTGTCTGAGGCTCTAAAGTGAGATAGATGTCTCTCTCAGAGCGGAGAACCGGCCCGAACAGGGACAGCTTTAGTATTCAGACAGGAGCTCCTCAACATGCCCACAACTCCATCAGTGGAGAGTGCATACACACACACACACACACACACTTTTATTATTTATTCTTTTATTGTGGTCACGTCTTTGGTTGTTAGCTTGAGAAACTTTACCAGAAGATGGTTCATCAGATGGGTTGATGTGAAGCTGATTGGGAGAGAGATACAGTGACTCCTGAGTCCTGAGGGTTGAGCTGAGTTACTGTCTACTGCTTCTCTCTGTCATAGTGTGGCAACTTATAGACAAGCCTATAGAGTTATTAAATTATTGTTCTGAGGTCACGCCATTCAGCTTCCTAGAAGAAACACACTGTAATCAAAAATTCTTGTTTCACCAAGGAGAAGGGAGAAACCTTCTTAACTTTTAACAATGGAAGTCAATGTAAAAAGAGAAAAACATTCCAAGTCATTTCTATAAAATAAATAATAAGTCTATAAAACCCAGACTGAAGACCCTCCTCTTCTGAGAGGACTCAGGCGAAGAGAAGAGTATTATGGTCTCCATACTGACTTAGTACTGACTGTTTAGTAGAGTCTAAGATTAGAGGAGCTTTGAATTATTAGTCTATTCAAACTAGCTGAGGTTTTTCTTGGGTAAATAGCAAAGCACTTTTGTAAGTCGCTCTGGAGAAGAGCGTCTGCTAAATGCCTTAAATGTAAATGTAAATGTAAAATTTACTAAACTACATAAAAAAGAAACAAAAAACAAAACAAAAAAGGACTCCTTAAAAAGGATAGCAGTGATAAATAAAACCAAACACACTCACACACCAAAAAACTACCGTAAAATATATATGTAAAAGGGACCTATTGAAAAAAAGGAAGCAGTTAATGGTGTTTTTTTATTTGTGTGTTTGGTTTTATTTATTAATGATCTTTTTAAATTAGAAGGCATTTTTTATTTTTGTATAATATCTTTAGATGTAATTCAATGTTGGACAAATATATAAAATATGACATTTATTACTACACATATACTAATTATGCTTTAAACTGTAAGGACATCTCTGAAGGGCAAAACCACATAAGAATGAACAGCAAGCAAATACAAATATAAACAATTTATATTTCTATAAAAAAGAGCATTAATAAATAAAACCAGAAATGCAGAAAAATATATACTTAATTTTACTTTCTGTAGTTGGTATTTACACTTGGTAAGATATATGTATGTGTGTGTGTGTGTGTGTGTGCATATATATTTACATACCCTGATGTTTTGAATATATTCTTATGTGCATATATTTATTTATATTTATTTCTATTAGTAATAATATGATTCCTTCTTTTATGTGACCAAACTAATGTTTGTTTGTTTTTATAAGACAGATGGATGGATGGATGGATGGATAGATGGATGGATGGATGGATGGAGGAATTTGTTAAATAATTTAGACATGTAAGCAATACATTTAATCCTAAATTAAACACACACCATATAATGTGATCAAAAAACAACCAAATACTGAAAAATGTAACTTCTATTTTGTCATCGGTTTCACATTGTTGTAATTTACAAAAAAAGAGACAGTGAAGGTAGAAAAACCCAGCTATAACTCCTGGTGGCAAGGTTTGAAGGGTAAATTAATTATAAAGCTGTTTACTGAAAGAGCATTTAGTTAAAATTACATAAAAATGCTAATTAGCTCCAGGCTGTGAACAGTGTATGTGTTTGTATATGCTTTGTTTTCATCACCTTGTGGGGACCAAGTGTTCTCATGATGACAAAAAACAACAAAAAACAAAACAAAACAAGAAGCTTCAGACATGGAGGGGCATTTGGCTTATCAGAGATTTCTGGACGGGGGCATTTACTGGAAACACTGTAAGGTGTGAAGGTTAAACATTGGAATAACAATATTTATGTATAGTTATACAGAGTTTACAGAAAAACTAATATGAACAGTGTGTGTGTGTGTGTGTGCATTTGCATGAGACTGTGAGGACTTGGTGTTGGTCTAAAATTGCCACTTAATGATGTTTACATCACTCACTCATTCAGTGGCTGTGAATCTTTTGTCTTCATTCAAATAGAAATGAAGTTCTTACAGCCCACTTGGATCAATCACACACACCCTCCAGCTGCTCCTGCCTGCCTGGCCTTGTGTCAGCCACAGCTCTTACACACACACACACACACACACACACACACACACACACACACACACACACACACACACACAAACACATAGTATCTACCACCTGCTTAATATGCTTTTGGCCCTCCACTTGCTCTATAAGCACTCTACAAGCCCTCTGAAGGTGGTGTCTGTGGTATCTGTCACCAACATGTTCTAGCAGATCCTTTAAGTGCTGCAAGTTGTGAGGTCGAGTTGCTTCTCCTACAGGTAAACATTATACCTGTACCTGGCCATCTATGTGATGGAAATGTAAACAGGCCTCATCAGACTAACTGAACTTCTATTGCTCCAGTTTTGTTCCAGTTCTGGAGCTCCATTGCTGACACCTTTGGATGTGGACAGGTGTTAGCATGGGCAACTAAGACAGTGACTTTTGCCACAGTAGGTCTTCTACTTGTTAGCCAGATGGGATAGCCTTTGTTTCCCTTGATGACCCTTGGTTGCCCGACAGTCTGTCACCAGATCATGGTTAGCCCCTCCTATTGCAAGCCATGACTTTACAGAGATCCAATCATCCATTGATCCATGATTTAAGGATTTGATCCTTGTTAAAGTTGCTCAGGACTTCATACCTGTCTTTTCCAATGCCTGTCAGCGTAAGTGAAGGACGCCATCATGAGGCTTAAAAACAAACCATGAGAAAATTCAATGAGAATCAGCAATTATTAAAAAAAGGAAATGCACTGGAAAGCTCAGCAACATCACAAAGCCTGGACCTGGGTTCCAGAAGACAACAAAAAGAGATGATCACAGAATCCTTTCCTTAATTAAGAAAACAATCTTTCACAACATCTAGTCAAGTTAAGAACACTTTTGAGCAGGTAGCCTAAAGCCTTGTTCAAAATCCTTATATAGATGGGAGTTGGGAGGTGGGGTCATTGTTACCAGTTTCTCAGTGATTTTAGTCCCACATCAGTCCATCCATCAATCCAATGGGTGAATATTCAATCATTTTTGGTTAAAAAAAGTATTGAGCTGCCTGAGGAGGCACTGGAACAGACACCTCGGGAGTCTGAAGTCTGTGGCAAACACCCAGTTCAACAATCAAATCCAGAAGATGAGCCAAAACACTTCTAGATGTTGGAATTGTGTCATTTGAATGACCCGAGGTATCTGTTCCAGTGCCTCCTCAGGCAGCTCAATACTCCAGAAACCAAAAATGATTGAATATTCACCCATTGGATTGATGGATGGACTGATGTGGGACTAAAATCGCTGAGAAACTTGTAATAATGACCCCACCTCCCAACTCCCATCTGAATAGGGCTTTAGACAATGATATGGCTACCTGCTCAAGAGTGTTCTTAACTTGACTAGATGCCTGAGGAGGCACTAGAACAGACACCCCGGGTCGTTCAAGTCTGTGGCAAACATCAAGTTCAACAATCAAATACAAAGAAGACAAGCCAAAACACTTCTTGATGTTTGAATGACGTCATTTTGTAGCGTAGCCTATAGCCTACATACATGTTCTGCACATATAGCTGCTAATTCTCCAACCAAAAAATCATTACTACAATAAGTGGGTTATGCGATTGGTTGTCCATGCAGGACATCACAGGAAGATGTTTTGGAGGTGATGCTAATGCTTAAGTTGAGTAGCCACTCCTGTCTCAGTCATTATGCTGAGATTTCTTGTCCCATGTAATTCAGAAGTTGGACGTTTTGCAGACGACCTGCAGTAAAATTAAATTACTCCACCTCCTAATGTAAACTAATCCCGTCCAAATAGGGCTTCAGACTATGCTCAAGAGATGCCTTCATGAATGTAAATAAATAAAGAGGGTTTAATTGAAGAGGCAAACCACTGGTAACACAAGAACAGTCTAAAGATTAGTCTAAAGATTGACTAGTCTAAAGATTAGACTAATTGAAAAGCTCTAAATCAGCTCTAGATCAGTAGAAGATCTTTGGTCAGATATAACCAAACAAACTGCAGTAAAGGCATGGCAAGGGAAATTTGCATCCAAGCATTAAAATACACCTCATATTTATACCTGTCAGATATGGTCAGGTATGATATTTGCCTGTAAAAGTAAGAAATTGACCATAATTCCTGACAGTTATGCAATATTTTTGTTGAATCCCTTGATTTAAAGCTGAAAATCTGCATTTCAACCAAATCTTGATTTCCTCATTTCAAATTCATTGAGGTTGTCTACTGATTAAAAATGACAAAAAATGACATCACTGCCCAAATGCTTTACTTATGGACCTGACTGTATATCCCGGACCTTCGCTTCATCCACGGGTGGTCATGTTTTGGGTCATCCCTGTAGATTACTGAGATGCAATGACATTCTACACTCTACATGGAGTCCTTTGTTTTATTGTCTTCACAAGTGATCTTACGAAAAAAGTGGAAAGTAGACAAAGAGAGGAGAAAAATAGGAAACTGCTTAAGGCCAATCAGAATGGCTGCGAATGGCTCAGTTTCTCTTTTATAACCGTTTCAGAGGGAATCATTTAGACACACGACGAGAGGAACGAGTTGCCAGCCAAGGTCGAACACAGATCACCATTTTCAGGATGAGATTTCACTCTCTGGAACCATTAGCACGGACTCTGGGCTACATTATGGGCATTTCACGAAGAAAGAGCGGTGGGCAAAGAGTGGACGTGAAGGTTGAGACTAGTGGCAGAATCAGTCAGTAACGGCAGGCAGGAGGAATTTAGGGCTCTGAAAACTGGTGTGTAAGTTACGCCGGAGTCCGCATCACTTCCCTTTTGTTTCTCGCAGTCACAGGAGAGTAATAACTGAATATGGATGCAGTTACTCAGTAATGAGAGTCGTAGCGAATGGCTCCACACTCATTTTAAACTCCATTTCTCTCTCCATTCTTTCTGATGATCAATTAAAATCTAATGGACAGCCTGCTGTGTTTTGTCTGAGAAACGTCTACACCTGTATTTCTCTCACATGGCCACAAACTACGAACAGGAATCTGCAGCAAGTTGCCATTATGTGTTTAAACGAAATGCCTAAAAGCTTAGAATGTTTTAAAGGGCTATCATATAAAATATATAAATATATAATCTTTATCATTGAAAGAAAAGTGTTTGATTTGCAGTATGTTAACAATTGTACAGTTATAATATGCACCACTCAGCCTATGCAGTCCATACTGTCTGTACTATATGTGAAATTTTTTTAATGAGGTCATTTGCATGTACAGAAATTAACCATAGCATAAAACCACTAGCTCTTAAAGTAAAAAACATCCGTTATCTGGTTCAAAAGGCATCTGCCAAGAGGTGGATCTATTAGGCAGCAAGTGAACAGTCAATTACATTTACATTTACGGCCTTTAGCTGATGCTCTTCTCCAGAGCGACTTACAGGGTCACTCGTATTACACAGGTGAGCCAATGTAGTGTTAGGAGTCTTGCCCAAGGACTCTTATTGGTGTAGAACAGCATAGTGACCTAGATCGGGATTTGAACCCCAGTCTCCCACGTGGTATTGCAGCTTATTGGAAGGTAGTGGTGTTATCTGTTGCACCTCACCAACCACAGTTCTTTGACACTTTGGCAAGAACCAAGGACTGTGATGTTCTAAACAAGTCAGACTGGATCAGAACATCACCAGAACATCAAGCAGTGATGTCTTGTGGGGTGTTCCTGGTATGCAGTGGTCAATACCTACCAAAAGTGCTTCAAAAAAGGACAACCTGTGATCCAGCAAGAGGGTCACTAAGGCACCGAAGACCATAGATTGAAGCGATCTATGGAGGACCATCCTCTTAACTTACAGGACCTTCTGGTGGAGGTCTGGTGGAGTCTATACCTTAATGGGACAGAGCTGTTTTAATGCCACAAGGGGAATCTACACAATATTAGGCAGGTGGTGGTCATTATAACCAGAAATAAATGCAAGTACAGCCGCATATCACTGTAATTCAAAAAAAAAAAAAAAAAAAAAATATATATATATATATATATATACACCTTCTTGATTGTTCACCTTGGTTGTGAATTCTCAGTGTGCTCAAAAGACATTGAGGAGCGTTATCCACCAGAATGTAAGCTGTTTTTGGTGTGAAGTCGGGTGAGTTTGTTGTATACAGTAACAAACAAAAGCCAGTTAAATTCTAAGTTTGGGAAAATTCGGTTAAAATTAATTCTAAATGTTTTAGTGCATAAATTCACATGACTTTATGGAAAAAATAAAAAGAAAGGGCCATTTTAACCTCAAATAGTCAAATGTACTTGAATAGCACTTTTTTGAAACCTGATGTCAGAAAGCAGCTCTACAGAAATCAAGAAATAAGTCAAAAAAGAAACAAAACAAATATAAAATTTCACCTCAAGTCAGCAAATCAAAGACCACAGTGGCAAAAACAAAAATCCAAACCTTAAAGCTGAAAGAAGAAACCTTGGGAGGAACCAAGATTCACAAGTAGGGAACTTGTCCTTTGGTCAAAATCACTCATAAATGACTACTAAATGGTATAAAATCACCTTTAGCACTAAATACATCCATTGTTACGCTTAGACGTACTGAAACAATTACTGCTATGCTTAGCAGTAGTTATATTAACAATGAAAAAGTAATCATACTTAATATGAATCATAATAACAGAAATTAGAAGATACATAGATAGCATGATCTATAAGAATAAAAGAAGCTTTACTTCAAATCTGAGCTGTAAGAGCTTCTATTAAATCATTAAAGAATGAGTCATTAAAGAACGCATACATATATCAACCTTACATCCACACATGTATAAGATTGGCCTGCTCATAACAGCACTGACATTATATGATCTGAGTGGTGTTTTCATTAGCATTTTTGTCCATTGAGTCCAGTAGAAGTGTAATTGTTGAGCAGTATAACGTTTCTGGTGATGAAATTAAATTACATTGATTTATGTAATCAGATCTGGGCTCTATATCATTACTTTAGGTCGGAGGAACAGAAAGTTTTTGTTTTTTTTGCCTGATTCAGCAAAATGTAACTCCGAATACTGTATCAGCTCAATAAGAGACAGTGAGCGCTAACGCTGTGCTTTGCTTCACACTCCATTTCCTCTCTCAGCCTTTCACTGATACTGACTAATTATATTGAAAGACAAATTTATGCCACTGCTTTTAAAACTGCACTGAAAAATATTATCTGATTGGAGTTATTCTCTGATTAATGACTCTGCTCTGAGGTTTAATGCAGGCATTATGTTTTAAATTGCAGCAGATCTGGGGACACCGTGTGTACGAAACACCCTCCTTGACTTTTGCTGAGATTGCAGAAATCTTCTTTAAGGGCTTTAGGAATTGAAAGGGTATCCTAACGGACCTTGTGTTTCTTATACGTTGATGGGAACTAGTCTAGCCTTTAATTTTAATGTTCAGTGTTATGTATTCTGTAAATGCAGGTCAAAATGAATTGAGTCTGCTAAATGCCATAAATGTAAATGTAAAGTCATGAACATATTAGGACACCCCATGAAAACCTTTATCTTAACATATTTAAACACATCGATCTTCATTTGATTTCTACTGAGAGCCCCACATTTATTACTACTTACTACATACGTAGAATCAGGAGCAGAACATCAGCTGCAGATGATCAGAACATGGTTGGAGAGGATTATTCTGGAGGAGTCTGGAGTCTTATTTAAACCACAGACGTTTAGTCTGGTCTGCTCTTGATGGTTGAAGTGAGGGGTGAAGGAGATCATCACCATCATGGCCAGATCCAGAGAGCTCTCTGAGGCCTTCAGAAAGAAGGGTGTAGATACAGAGGGGTCTGGGAAGGAGTTTGAGAAGATCTCAGAACAATTAGAAATCAGTCACTGTCTGCAAAATAATTTACAAGGTCAGGCAGACCTCAATCACAGGACCTACAGGTATCTTTTCCCACAGTTGATGTCAAAGTACCATCAGAAAGAGACCTAAGAAGGTTTATTTTCATGGAAGGTGAGCAAGAAGGAAACCCTCCCTGTAATTAGATTGATCTGTCCAAACCACGTTGTTCAGAGGTTCTGGTCTTTGTCTAGGAGGTCTCTGACAAACGTTCGTCCTGCCCTGAGGTTTAAATAAGACAGACTCCTCCAGAATCCTCTCTAACCATGTTCTAATCATCTGCAGTCTACATCTGACTCTAATTCTACACGTTTGAAGTAATAAATGTGGGGAGTTCAAATGTTTTCCTCATGGTAAAATTACATTTCTATTATTTTTTTTTTTAGACCTCCAGATGTTTGAATATGTTCAAAAACACAAAGCTTTTCATAGGGTGTCCTAAATTTTTCACATGGCTGTATTTGAAAGAGAGATAAAGGGAGCATTCAGTAGTCAGTGAGCATTTAGCTGCCTTTTTTCTTGCTGCTATGTCATTCGCTATAAGCATTCGGCACAAAGGCCCATCAACATCCATGACTACAGCTTGACAGCCGCGGAATATATAAAGACAAATGGTATTCCGTTAAATCCGACTTAATGACAAATTTTTAATTTTCTGTACATGGTCATTTTCTGGCTAGTGGATCACGTGCGGGGGAGCTAATCACGAGCAGCTCTCGGTGCAAAATAACTCCTCGTTTTCAAGGATAATGGAAGAGAAACATTCAGGATTAATGGCACTATTTATCTTTTTTAAATTTCTATCTTTCGGTGCTGATGGCTGCTCTCCCCAAGGAAAATATTCATAAGAATGAAATTGAAGCCGTAACTTAATAGGTTATTAAAAGTGTTCTCGGCACACAGCTCTTCTCCTTTGGACCAGCTGTATATTTAAATTGAAGACAGTGGCGTTTACAGTCATGCAGAGGGTGCTTGATTTATTTCATTATATTTAATGGGGGGCGTTGTGGTCAGGTGTTTGCCATTCAAATGTAATGGGGAGCCAGATTAGCAAAAAAGGAAGGTTCAGTGTTTATGTAGTAGTTGATGGCACAGAGGTCTTAGAGGTCTTCACTCATTAGCTAACCCGAGTGACCACAAGCTTGTTTGGCCTGTTGTTCTCTGTTTCACTGTTTCACTTCACAATACTCTTAAACAAAATAAGGTGCTACAAAGGGTTCTTAGAACAATGCCGTAAAAGAACCATTTTTGGTTTAAAAAAAAATCATGTTTTGGTAACATTTCATTGAATCAAATGAATGCTTTTAAAATGTTATTGCCAGCATGAAAAAGCTAAATCTTTAATTTGCTAAAGTAAATCAAATGAAGGTTCTTTAAATCTTTAAACATTATTGGAAGTATGAGAAACCTGATCTTTTCAATTGGTAAAGAACCTTTAGATCAAGTGGAGGTTTTTTTAAACCTTTAAAAAGTGGTTGTGAGCATGGAAACCTTATATCTTTATTGGTAAAGAATAATTTAACTTAAGAAGAACCTATTGCTTCAAGTAAACGTTCTTCAATTCTCTCATAGAACCTTTTTGTAGCACCTTTATTATTTTAAGGGTGAGGTTGGAGTCCTGACCTGAAAATCACTCTCGTAAACAAACTCTGGATGTGAGGAGCTACTTTGGTATGATGACATACCAAAGTAGCACAATTTGGAGAAATTACTTTGTTTAGAGAGACTGGTATCTAACATTTATTTCAAATGAGATGATATATAGATGAACCATTTTTGCACTAAAGAACATGTCAGCTGAAGCTCCATCAGGTCAATGAGATGTTTGAAGGTTCTATGGCAATTCAGGATCCTCTCTAAAAGTGTGTCCAAGCCGAAAACCACTGAGAGTCTATCATAGACTCTGAGTATGTCATGTATGCTCTTGAACAGACAGGCTAAAGTGGTATTCTCACAGTCTGAGTGGCTTTTCTTTCAAGGTCGGGGGGTAAATCTGTCCCCCTACTGAAGTCTACGATGGCAAGGTTTTTTACTGACTCCTCTGTGCTTATGATGGGCCCACGCAGCTAATCATAAACATGTCTCTGTTATTGGGTGCTAACGATGACACATTTTTTATTTGGCCTTCAAGGACGCGGCACCGTGGTTCGGCGCATTAGCAACGCCGACGTGGGACTCGACGTGATTATTTCAAGACAGTGTGAAAACAGCGGGGTGGTGTAGAGATTTATGATTGAGTTTAAATCTAATGGTGAAACTGGTTAGCCGACCGGCTATTGTGATTTGCTTTGTGTGATATAGCTTGGGAAATAGATTTGAAAATTTCAGTGTATTTCAAAGAAGCACACGCCTAACACGAGCCTCTATAGGTCAGCTGTGTAATTCCCGAGCATGTCCTGAATCGCACAGTGGAACTCTAAATGGCTTGTTACAAAGGTTTGTATGACATGATTTCTGCCGTGTCATTGGCGCTTCATTGGGTTTTTTAAAAGCCACTGAAAAAAAAGATTGATATTCAACCATTAGGTTATTTATGCTACTTTTGCTCTGTCTATAAATACCACCGTATATGTCATTGCCCAATACTGCCATTTTTACTCTTTGTTATATTAAAAAATGCTAATATTTGCACTTCTGGTAGATCCCAAATACAGTCCATTGTCTTGTTTTGGTACGGCAATGACAATAAAGTTTAATCCATCTATCTAATATATCTATCAAATCAAATTAAATCTATTTGTATAGCACTTTTTACAAAGTTGCAGAAACATGATAATAAAACAAAACAACACCAAAACATTAAAACCGCTAAGCAAGACAAAGGCTTTTATACTTATACATTTGATAAAGTCACTGTATCGTCACAAAGGTTTGACTGTTATGCTCAGATGTATTGATGTTGCCAATAGTAGTGAGGGAAAGAATAATGGAAGTATAAATAGTTAGAGTCCCTGTATACTTAAATGCAGTTTGTAATTAATGGTAGGCAACTATTAGCAGTAGCTGGAGCATGAAACCTTGACTACTTACAAAACCTAATAACACTGTTACAGTTTTATGTCATTTTAGGATGACCAAAGATGACTATAGCTAATTTTGCATCTTGGACTGTTGCATACTTTCCACATGGAGTAACCATGGAGTATTGTCCCCAGAACATCCAAAGAACAACCCTTGTCAGTCATCTGCTGTTGGAAAGCAATAGGCCTATTACTTACAGTCTGCAGTATCGTTGCAGGCCGGCCTCTCGTCGGAGTGGAAATTAATAACATTTTTGTTGCAGCCGTTCCAAAAACCATCTGCTGTGCAAATTTATCATTTTTTAAGACAGGGCCTCGATGCTCAATCCCCCCCAAGGATTCTCCCCTCCTCTTTTCAATTTCTACTTAGAAATTCTGCATGGTGAAAAGCTTGAAGTAGAACATATTGGGGTGCTCGGATGTGCCTGACCTGTTTATGCGAGGGGAAGTTGATAGGCTGTCGGACTCCCCCGCGGCCAGCAGCCCAGCGAGGGGGTCGATCCTTTAAATGGACTCGCTGATACTTCCACATAATGCAAGGAATAACTCAGACAACGGGGCTGAATATTTCATTTGTTATCCATATTCCTTATGGGCAGAAATGATAGGGAAATGTAAAAACAGAGATTGGAGCCTCTGGAGTGGGAGCGTTTCAGATGCTATTTTGCCGTCTGAAGATGGAGTGGATGCCGAACCCCCTGCCTGAACTGCATCCATCTTGCAGGCAGCTGGGATCACTGCTCTTAATGCTGCCATGTGTTAACTCGCTCGGCCCTCTGCGCCGCCGCTCTCCTACACGGGGGCTCATGTTGGGCCTCTAAATGACGCTGAGCTGGATGTCATTCTTTAAATGGCTTCATCGTTAAAGAGAATGACGGCTGGCAATCTTTTGCGTTCAAATTGAAGCGATTTGCATACGCTCTTCAAAATAAAGGTGCCAAAAAATGAGGTCTTTGGAAACCACTTAAGGTTCCCTAAACAGCCTTTCAGTGGATTCTTGCAAATTTTAGAGAAGCTCCACATTCTGTAAAGATTCCAAACCATCATTTTTCCTGCACTGTTAAAAATGAAGGTGTTTCAATGGTTTCTCTCAGCAGTTCTGTAGAATAACCACTTTTTGTTCCATGAAGAAGCTTGTTCACAATAGAGATGTAGGTGTGTGAGGAACCTTTTAAAGATCTAAAAAAAAACTCCACTTGCAGCAAAGGTTCAAAACCAATTTAAAGATTCTTCAAACTCATAGACCTCTTTTACAAACAGGGTTCTTCATGGAACCAAAAGTGATTCCACTATTTAAAAACCTAATGTGTTCCTTCTATTGCATCTCTGTTGCAGTCATGGTTTTATATGAACTCAGCAGAGGTTTTTCCGTGGACACTTTGTGAAGCACCTTTAATTTTCAATAATGTGTCAAACTTCATATCCAATCAGAAAAACCTTTCATTAGCATTTAACATTTCTTTGAAATGTAGATCGGTAATTAAAATTTGAAGATTGGAAATCGCAAATATTGTTTTACAGCTTAAAATTAGTAAACGAAATAAATAATGTAGGCCTATTTTAGAGTTTCTCCACTGTGGTACCATCTTGAGACTTTTTAAACATAAATTACAGTAAATTATATCAAATAGATGATCATTGTAGTTAAAAAATTGCACAGCAAATTATTTTAACAATAACATTGTTGATTAAACTCTGGCAAATCTGCTGTTTACAGATTTCCTCGAATCCCATTGGTTACATTTACTAAGCAAAATTATTAATGGACTTATTAAGAGTACTTTGTGAGGATATTCAACTACTACTAATAAATTCTGGTCATTGCTTTCAGTCAAAAACCTTCAAACATTTTCAAAATGGCATATTTATTGTAGACAGAAAAGAAGTCAAAGTAAAGTATATTATTTCAAATAATTCAAATAAATTTTGGAGCATTTCTGTTGATCAATTTATCATGAAATTCTAACATCATGTAAAGAACAACTGCCAAAAAGTCAAAAATAGAAAAAAAATGCTACATAGGTATGATACAAGGTTTGTGCAACACCAATCGTATACTTGAGTTTTTTGTGAGGAACATGGTCTGCTTTTTATAGTTACATTTTAGGACATTTGATTATGGAATAAACTTCAAAGCTGCTGTGTTGCTCAGCAACTGCTCACATCTTTAACACAAACTCATATCAACCAATGGGCAATGGCAACATTTTTGATGAGTCCTGACTTTCCGAGTCAATAAAAGCTCTGATAACTGTATTTTAAATAGGTAATGTGTGAATAAATTAGCAACACAGGCTCTGCAGTTTATTTTTTAGCGGTTTGTGCACGTGAAAAAACATGCTATTGCTACTTCTTCTAATATATAGATATATAAATAATAATAATAACATATATAAATATTTTTATCCAGGAATTAAATGGTAAATCTCAGATGTACCATTTAATTTTAGACCAAACTGATCCTACACAGAGAGGAAAAAAGCCTCAAACTTTAATTCCCATGGTAGATTAGATGCTACATGTTTAATGCTGCCTTCAAGTCCACCTCAGAAGTCCGTACTCATGAGTTTGGAGCTCGTAAAAGGCTTTTTTTTTTTTATATTTCTGTTTTCCTGCTGCCAACAGAAAGCAAGTACATTTACTATTACTGCAAACAAAACAAGCAAACAAAGATCCAGGAAGAAGTAGCAGTAGCATTTTTTTTTTCATGAGAGTAAACCGTTAAAAAATAGACTGCAGAGCTTGTGTTGCTAATTTACTCACACATTACCTATTTGAAATACAGTTATCAGAGCTTTTATTGACTCGGAAAGTCAGGACTCCTCAAAAATTCTGCCATTGCCCATTGGTTGATATGAGTTTGTGTTGGCAAACTCATTCATGTGCATCTCAAGACGATATTTCCAACATGGCTTGAAGGCAGCATGTGCTTTCCTGCAGTAGTTCTATAAGCTTCTCAGTGTTCATGTTGTTTGAGTTTGAGCTGCTTTGAGTTGTTATTTGAAAAGATATCTTTAATTTGTAACATTTTTAGAGTTTGACATTTTACAGCTGCTCTAAACACCTCGGATCTCATCACTGAAGGCCTCGTTTCCACAAAATCGAGCATCTACATGAACAAGCATCGATATTTCAGTTAGTGTTGCTAAGCTCATCTATTGTCAGAGCTGCAATGTAGAAGAAGATGTAATGCAATGACCTCTAAATAAAGGTAGTTATAGAACAGAATAGCCCCTAAAGTCAGCTTCCCTTCCCTTGTCAAAGGCTTTTCAACACCAGCATCTCCACAGCAAGTTCTGCATGTCCTATCCAGGGCTCCTTCACTTGAGTTTCATCCTCCTCAGCTGAAACAGCATTGCAAGGCCCTCGCTTCTGTTCACTCACCTGGTTCGGGATGATCATGAGCAGATGATTCATAAACTCCAGGCCCAGAGCTTGCTTTTTCACTCCTCCCAGCAGTTCCAGCAGAGTTCAGCTTGGCATTAAAACACCCAGTCCTGGATACTGTGGGATTGCTTGGTTCTTGGCGTTAACCTGCTGGTGTTAACCTGCTCTTTAACCAGCCATTGCATTCATTATTTTTTTTTAGCTCTGCACTCCCTGGACCCTCTCTCTCTCTCTCTCTCCCTCTCTCTCCCTCTCTCTCTCTCACTCACTCTCGTTTTTTCCTTGCCTATTTTGCACTAATTTTCCTCCATCTGCCCGTGCATCTGTTTGAGGGCCAGGAAAAGGAGGTGAAATATTGCTTGCGGAAAGGAAAAGTCAGCCTTTCTTCTTTTGTTTTGGCTCACTCCATCTTTTCTCCCTCTACTGTTGCCTTTTCCTGCCTCTGTCTTTCTAGATGGGGGGGCTTGATTCGCACTGGGAGCTTAAGCCTCTTTTACAGGCTAATTCTACATGTAAACCGAAGTGGTGGTGGTTGGGGTGGTGGTGGTTGGGGTGGTGGGGATGGTTTGTAAGGGAGGGTTAAAGCAGAAAATGAAAGGAGTGTGTGTGTATGTGGGGGGCGGGGGGGGGGGGGGGGTGGGGGTGAATAGGTAATTTCCTTTCCATGTCTGACCATTTGACCAATAAGCACAGTCAACAAGGTGGCACAAAAGATCAGAAAAGTGTTATTGTAATAATCGGACAAAAGCCCCAGGGGCTCTCGGAATTACACGACAGAGAGAAGACAGAGACCCCCATGCTATCCCACAACATCCCCCCACCCACCCACCTTCAAACTCAAGCCTAAATCTAAAGCTTCCTTTCCTCTCTACTCTTTGAGAAAGGACAATAGAGGCTGATGGCTGGAGATGTGGAGAGGGGGGCTCTGTCCCCCTTCACTGACCGCGTGGATTACACATTCCTGGGGAGGCCCAGGGTTGCTGGGCAGTCTCAGAGCTTGTGGTTCTTTGAAAAGCACCATTCTGGCTTGAGACCTGCTATCTCTCTCTCCCTCTCTCTCTCTCTCTCTCTCTCTCATAATGCTGGACTGCAGACCTTTTATAACATCTACCTTTTCTCAGAATCAGAATCTCTTTATTTAGCCTAGTATGTTACACATAAAAGGAATTTGATTGGGTGCAACACAAGTATGACACGCAACAAGCACACATATATTACTATTAATTAATAAATATTACATTACATTACATTACACTTTTAAAAAGTATTAAAAAATAAGAAATAAAAAAAAATATATATATCTGTAATCAGAAATCTGTGCTTGTACAGGTACGAATACTGCATATCCATATGTAGCCTGAGGAGACATCCATATACAAACTATTATGTACAGAAAGTTACAGATGTTACAGCTGTGCAAATAATCCTAGTGAAATGTTCTGCATGTTATGTATCAGTACTGTGATGCAGTTAAACCCAGTTTCAGCTCAGATCAGATCAGTTATAGATTAGGTTTATAGATTAGGGTGTGAGGTTGTGAGGCGTCCACTGTGGTTGAGGAGCCGTACAGCTCTGGGAAAGAAGCTGTTGCTTTGCTGCGTTGTGCTGGTTTTGATGGTCCTGAGTCTTCTAACAGAGGGGATTGTCTGGAAGAGGTGATGTCCAGGATGAGGGGGGGGGGGGGGGTTTCAGCTGTAATTCTGTTGTACATTACATCACTGTAGGTTTGGATACACTACACTACCTAAAAATTAAGGTGCTACAAAGGGTTCTTTAAACCACTTTAGGCTCCATAAAGAGCCATAGGCCTCATTCCCCAATATCGTGTAAAATATATTTATAATTATTATAAATATATAAATACTGTGAAGTCCTAACATTCTGAATATGCCCCTTGTTCTGGGGGTTGAAATGACCATGAGACAATCCACTTACCCTGGAGGTCTGGAAAAAGAAAAGCTGTCTAAATGTCCAAATGTTTATGGACACCCCTTCTTATGAATGCATTCAGCTACTTTAAGTTGCACCCATTGCTGACACAGATGTGCAAATGCACACAAACACAGCTTGTCTAGTCCCTGTAGAGAAGTACTGCCAATAGAATAGGTTTAGATTAGGTTCAGGTTAATATGAACCTATTGGCACCATGCTGCCTGATGCCAGGCATGGACTAGAGGGGTATAAAGCCCCCCAGCATTGAGCTATTGAGCAGTGGAAGAACTGTGTTCTCTGGAATGATGATACTTTTGAATGGGATCATCCAACATCCTGACCTCACCAATACTCTTGTCACTGGATGCAATCAAATCCTCACAGCAATGCTCCATCCTCTTAAATCTAGTAGGAAGCCTTCTTTTTCCCTGGATAGTAGAGGCAGTTACTCCAAGAAAAGCAGGATCAGCTCTTTTTTAATGCCCTTGATTTCAGAAGAAACAATGAATGAGCAGGTGTCCCAATACTTTTGCCTAGTGCCTAGTGCCATAGTTGTGATCCTTAGGACAACTCAACCTGTTAAAATGGTTCTAGAGTCTTCTCTTGCATTCATGCTGGTTCTAGACTGACTTCCCTGCTCTGACAGACCCACTAAACCTGGCAATCAGCAGGTGAGCTGGGTCAGGTGTGCTCTTGAGCAGGAAAATCTAGACACTGTGCAGGAATCCGACTGACAAAGACCTCAATGCTCTTCCCATTCACAAGTGTTCTTGTAAGTGTTCTCCTCATTTACAGTGTTGTAGAATGATTACCTCTTTACCCCATATATATATTGTTCTTGAATTATTATCCATAATCACCTGTCAGTATTGAAACACTGGAGAACTGGTGTTTGTTGGGAAATGTTGGGTCAGTGTACCGTGTCATTAGCCCTAATTCTAACTGCACTGAAAAGTCTAGCTTTGCCCAATGTTGGGATTCTCCAATTGCCTTGTCTTCATGTTCTTCTGTCTACTGCTGTATGACATCTAATTCAGCCTGACATATATTCATTACCTTAGAAAGTCATAAGGAATTTAGCTGATATTGATTATAGGACATCCAGTAAAATTGCTCATTACAGTAGGTATAATGTAAATACTATGGGTCCTTGGGTTTTTGGTCTTAGGGTTATGAATAGTTGCCTTAAAAGCTTTTATATTCTAAAAATTCTAAAATATTCCTATATTCTTTGCTTTACACTTCATTGCTAAAATTTTACAATTAATTTGTATAATTTATATATATAGGGTGGGCCATTTATTTGGATACACCTAAATAAAATGGGAATGGTTGGTGATAGCATTTCTTCTGCGGTGTTGCTATCAGTGGGAGAAGAAGAGTGGGAGAAGAGGGTTGCATTGACAATCCAACACAATGGGCAGCACTTTGAACACATTTTATAAGTGGTCAGAAACTTATATAACTCATGTAATAATAAGGTTACGTTAAAAACAAGCACACCATTGTTTTTCTTGTGAAATTCCCAATAAATTTGATGTGTCACATGACCCTCTTCCCATTGAAAAAAACTAAAGTTGGATCCAAAATGGCCGACTTCAAAATTGCCACCATGGTCACCACCCATCTTGAAAAATTTTCCCCCTCCCATATACTAATGTGCCACAAACAGGAAGTTAATATCACCAACCATTCCCATTTTCTTTAGGTGTATCCATATAAATGGCCCACCCTGTATATTTAAGTTAAAATTTATTTTTAAATTTCCCTGATTGACCTTTTTTTTATCTGTCAATAGAAATTATAATTATAATTATTATATTATTCTGCTACTCTAACTTTAATTGATCAATATCAAAGAGGTCATTAGTGTTGTAAAGTAGCTCATGGTCTGCAATAGAAAGTGATAGCGAGTCTTTTTCCAAAACTGCCTGTAGTGATGTTTGAGTTGCTACAATTGTTCATTGGCTCACTTTTCCCTGGGTGTTTTCCCCCTTTCTCCACAGGGAACGGTTTAGTTAACTCACCACATTACACGCTTACTTCTCCATGCTTCCATGTTCTCTCTCTCTCTCTCTCTCTCTCTCTCTCTCTCTCTCTCTCTTTCGCTCTCTCTCAGTTTTATATTAGTGATCAGTGAAAGACGCCTCGGGCAATCCCTGCACAAATAAAAGCTGACACGCTCTTTTACTCAAATCTTCTCCCCTTTCTCGGCCTGCGCGCCCCCTCCAGAGATTACCCCTGTAACAACAATTATTCCAAATGTCAATGCTTCCTGCCCAGAGGGCCTCAGGCAAACGAAGATTAAATCTTTCAACATGGCAAAAAAAAAAAAAAAAAAAAAAATTAAAATGTGCTTTAGTAGATGTAGTGTGAAGCAAGGATTCCTGGTCATCAGGGGCAGAATTGGTGGTGTTTCAGCAAGTGTATTTTCTTGCTGTTGACTATTAACCCCTATCTAAGAAGGTCTACACGTCTCATCACGAGCAAAAGCCCACTGGAGGGAAAGACATTACTGCTGGCAGTGGAGGCCTGTCAAATGTACTGAGGGGAAGCAACACACAAAAAAAATGGCCATTTCTGCTGCTTAAGCATTCAAGCGTCATCCGGCTGTAGTTCTTGTCCAAGCGTTAATGTTATTGGTTGTAATATCCATTCTTCTACAACCATTTCTGTTTACAGTGCATTGGCGAACATCAAATGACATTAGACACATTTATGATTGGATGAGATCGACCATCCCATCGTCTCCGCATTTGTAGCACAGATTTGTAGCAACCCAGCAAACACTGCAAGGCCAAAGAGTGAAGCACTGCTGATCCAGGCTTTGTGTGTAAGGGTGGCGTAAGAGGTCGTGTTAATGTTGTTTGTAGTGTGTAGTGGCTTGCCGTCTTTTGGACCGAGTCCAGTCCAGTGGAGTGAATCTGAGCATGCCACACCAGTGTGAGTCTGTCAGTTTTAAACGACCTCCGTGACCCCTGCTGTCCTCCCTGGAGACCTTCACTTTTCAGAGCCATTGAATCTACAGCAGTGCCAGACTTCAACCAGCTGAATACTTGAGCTTTTGAAGATAATGATTAAAGATGTTGGTAGAAGAAATAATAATAATAATAATAATAATAATAATAATAATAATACTTGCAGGTAAAATAATCTAATCTAATCTAAAAAAGGGTTGTTTGATGTGATACTGCAGGTTCCTTTAGGTCTGAGTATTAGTATCATATAAAATTAATGTATTACAGATCTGGAATGAAATAGGGGACCATTTTTTTTCTTTAATGAGACATACTTCTACATGTATAGCAGCCGTTTTGTTCCAGTAATTTTATCAAAAAAGGCTGAGCTACTTCAGTTTCTATGCCAGGAATAACATAAAGTCACCCAAGAACAATGTGAAAGACTGGTGTAGCGTATGCCAAGACATGGAAGCTGTGATTGACCATCATAAATCACCAAATCACCAAATTTCACCAAATAGTGATTTCTGAATGATCTAAAAGATCAAATTTTAGTATTGTGTTGTTTAAATATGAATATTATCTTGATTTATTTGCATTATTATTGTAATTTCTGCAAATACATATTCTAAATAGAAAGACATCAAAAGAAATGTTGTATTATATAAAGTATTAATATTAGTATTAATTAGTATGAATTAGTTCATAGAATAAAATGAAAATGTTTATTTTACTTGTCCTTGACCCTTACTTGACCCTTACTTGACCCTTTTCTTTATCTGTTAATAGAAATTATAATTATAATTATTATATTATTCTGCTACTCTAACTTTAATTGATCAATATCAAAGAGGTCATCAGTGTTGTAAAGTAGCTCATGGTCTGCAATAGGAACTGATGGCAAGTCTTCTGTGGATTTATTTATTTTTATATTATATGTAATATATATATATATATATATATATATATATATATATATATATATATATATATATATATATATATTTCTCATTAAATAGTGATTTCTGAATTATCTAAAAGATCAAATTTTAGTATTGTGTTGTTTAAATATGAATATTATCTTGATTTATTTGCATTATTATTGTCATTTCTGCAAATAAATACTCTAAATAGAAAGAAATCATAAGAAATTGTGTATTATATAAAGTATTAGTATTAGTATTTATTAGTATTAATTCGTTTATAGAATAAAATGAAAATGTTTATTTTACTGAACTGTAAATAGCATAACAAGAAATGGGTAATGGAAATGGATGAAGTGGTCTCTGCCTGGTTTTGGAATGATCACCCCCATTCACCAGTTCTAAAGTGTTCCCCCCATTCATCCTGTGCTAGAACCTGCCTATTCACACTGGTTTATACCTGTTCTAGACTATTCTTTCCATTCAAATTCAAAGATAATTAGCCACATTTACCTGTTCCAGGCTGTTCTCCTAAGGCTGCTCTCAGGTCTAAGTATTGTAAAAGTTCTATGAATATAAGCAAATATGTATGAACATTATAAATGATATAAATATGGAGCAAACCCAAGAAAAAACAGTAACTTTACAGTAGAAGTGTCACACATCCGGACTCAAGCTCCCAGAGTTCTCTGGGAGATCACATGACATGACTTCAAGTTCCTATCCATGTTCTTGCTCTCTGGAATTCTAAGGACTAGCCCCTGTGTATTTGATCATGTGATTATCTTCGTAGCCCAGGCTTTAGACTGGGCATGTCGAGAGGTGTTGTATCCCATTCTGGAGATCTACTGAGCGATTACTGGTCTATGTGTCTTTTCCATGTATTCACCTTGCCTATCGTCTTTACCCTTTGGACCCTTTTTTATGAACTTAGACTGGGATTATCCCAGTAAAGCCTCCTTTACCCATTTTACCCATGCAAGCATGTGACCCTGTCTGCCACCTTTCAAGAAGAAAACCATTCTTAACTTTTAATAGAATTCAATGTAAGATTTTATTCCAACTCATTTTGGAGCATTTCTATTGGTCCATTCACCATGAAATGTAATGAGCAACCACAAGTAATGGTAAAAGTGAAAAACCCAAACTTTTGCTTGATGTGTATTTCTAATTTCTCCTTTTTGGGATTATTAGTCAAGTCAAGTCAGATTTATTTGTATAACTTTTTACAACTGTTGTCATCACAAAGCAGCTTTATATAATTAGTGATTAATAAAAGACAGAGACAAAGAAGAAAGAAGAAAATAATGTAAGACATGAAGGATCAAAGACCCCCAGTGAGCCCCAACGATGACAGTGGCAAGGAGAACCTCCCTCAGAGCTGGAGGAAGAAACCTTGGGAGGAACCAAGACTCACAAGGGGGACCCAACCCATCCTCCTCCTCCTCTGATCAGAACTATTTAAATATTAATGATAAAAATGACCAAACCAGATACAGCAGATAGTTAATAACATTTGAACATGGTCATTAAACAGGTAGCAGTGGTAGGAGGGTGTGCCGCTGGTCTGCTTTGGGTGGTGGTGGGTGGGTGGCAGCTGGTCTGACGCAGGTAGAGGGGACCTCAGCGGGCAATCCTCCAGCAGGTCAGGCTGGGTGGCCATTTACTCGGAGAAGGTAAAGAGACAGAGTTAGTTCTGACCTTATTAGGACCTAACAAGTATAAAAACTAAACTTAGTCTTTGTACAGAAAGTCATTTTTGCAAAAAACACAAAGTCCTCATATGAGGTCAAAGGGTCAAGGTTGAAAAAAGAAGTAGAGCAGAATTGTAATGTCCCCATATGAGGACACCAGGTCTCAAGAGGTTAAGAGTTTGGCCATGGTGAACACCACTGTTTACAACAACAGACACACACATCAGAAATCTGCCTGATCACAGACATTAGGAAGGCCTTAAAAGTTCAAGTGCTGTCAGCAGCGCTGGGACCCTCGGTAGATTGAAAATAAGTGTGTGGAGCAGCCTGTTCTCCATTTTAATTGTAAAACAGATAAGCGCTAAACACTCCTCAAGAATAAATGACTTGTGAGTAATTACTATCTATTACCTCTCTTCCCCAGGGAGCTGTTTACGTGGGCCAGATGGCCACCAAAATGGGATTTAGGGAGAAAATTGACAACATTATTCACCAAGGCATTATCAATTACCTGGATATCAATTTTACAGTAATCAAGTTGAATATGAGGAGGGTTTCTTGAAGTCACCATAATTTACACCTTTTTTGAGACTCTGGACATTTGGTTGTCATTGTCATTGAGATTTATAAGGTTGCGCGGGGCGACCCTCCTCCTTTGTCGGAAGCAGAGAAGGCAGTAGACGGAGGCTGAGGACAGGACGCATGCGGGCCATAAAGAACAAAGGCAATGGCTTTTATGTGTTTTGTACAGCATGCATTATTTGCATGGCAGCTTCAGCAAGGTGAAACCAAGCCGTCGCTCCCCGGACCTAAGAGCCCCAATTACCAAAACGCTCGGCTAAGAAGTGACATTAGGCGGTGCTTTAGTGGTTTCATTATAGGAGCATAATGAACCCACTCAAATCAAGTGTGACTTTCATTTTCCTGATTGTCAGGTGTTTTATTTGTGTTTTATGTAATATTTCCATATTGTAATGATGATGGCTGTGTGGATAAGCGCTAACCTACAGATTAAGGGCTGAAGCTTTGCATTACCCGGCTTCATAATGTCTCATCAGAGCTGCAGTTGGAGCTGCTATGGCTTTGAATGATGCTAAAAGTGCCTAAATGCTGTCAGGCTTCACTGACCAAATTAGCCTTTTGTAATGCTACAGTTACTAAAGACACCGGGGTGCGGTGTTGCTAGATTAGAGGTGTATTCTGCATTTAAACTACCATTGTACGATTCTAGTTGATGTAAATTTGGAGAGATAGAAGGCCGGGACGTTTCTGAAGCCCCTGTTCTTGAAATGATGCAATTTCCTAGAAAGTTTGCTCTTGCTCTGCTCAGTTTAGTGTTCAACTAATTAAAGACTTGATGCACACAGTATCTAATTGGCTGGATAGGTGTATTGAGGCAAAACCAACAGTTACTAGAGCAGTTCAATACACCTGGACCAGAAGCGATGAACAATCCCAGAATCCACAGAATTCTACAGAAATCTACAGATCCCTCCTGTCTTTGTATATTCTGTATTTTGTGTATATTTAGTATTAATTTCATATAATTTTTATATAACTTTATTTTGTTTATTATGTTTAGTATGTATATAGTTTTGTCCTCCTGTAGAGTATCAACCTGAGTCTCACCACAAGCATTTCAATGCATAAATGTCCTGACGTTGTGCAAATGACAAATAAAACTGAAACTTGAAACTTGAGAATTTAAGCATCTGTTAGCTCATTTGCATTATGGTCAGATTAGTTATGGAATCATTAGGGCGTAATTTTGACTGGGATTTTAGGGATTTTATCTTTTGGCCTGTATTGGCTATTTTTTCTTAGACAGGACTCACTTCACTTTGACCCTTTTTTGCAAAAAGTAACTAAGTTTAGTTTTTATACCTGTTAGGTCCTACTAAAATAGGAGAAATTAAAAATGTACACCAAGCAAAGGTCTGAGGTCTCAGGAGGCTATAGGTGGTAGCATTGCTAACATTGTTTCCAACCACAGAACCTATTGCCTTATTGCTTGAACTGCTTGAGAGCAGACGACACCCCTTTTAAACATGTCACTTTTAACGACTCATCCCAATTAGGTGAACATCAGCGCGTTTTAGTTCACAAGTCTTGTTAATTCCCCACCAACATGGCAAAGTTTCTTTGATAATTAAATCACAGCAGTGTAAACATTTTTTTCAGGGAATCTCAAGACAGTGATGTATCTGTCATAGATCATCTTCATTAGTATGACTAGCTAATTAATCAATATCATTTGTGTAAGACATACATAATTATTTATATACAGCTCTGGAAAAAATGAACAGACTATTATTGAGTTTCTCTGGTTTTACTGTTTATAGGCAGTTTGTTTAAGGGAAATGAACATTTGCTTTGTATTTCATAAACCATGAATAACATTTCCTCTAAATTCCAAATAAAAATATTACTATTTAAAGCATTTATTTATTTATTTGCAGAAATGACAACTGCTCAAAAACAACTGCTCAAATAATATAAAGAAATGATTATAATAATTATAATGTAAAGAAGTTATTATTCAAATTTAAACACAGTGCTAATATCTGAACTTTGAGAGCATTCAGAAATCACTATGCTGAAATAACCTCGACGGCCAATCACAGCTCTCATGTCTCGGCCGGCTCTTAGTCTTTCACATTGCTGTTGGGACTTTATGACATTCATAGTCTGCGGATTCAGGAGTTAATGGCTGCTCTACATGTAGAGATGCAAAAAAAATGTTAATTGTTAATTTTGACCTGAGGTGACCTCAACAGTAATGTGCAAATATCATGGGAATGCAAATATAACCTTCTTAACTTTCAATGGAAGTCAATGTAAAAAGACCTTATTCCATTCATCAATTTGCAGCATTTCTGTTGGTCCATTCATTATTACATTTGGACACCATGTAAAGAACATCTACCAGATTCACAATATGTTGATAATGTTGAAGCTAATAGACTATTTGCTAGTTTTTTGTTTCAGAAATCTACCGTCAGCACAATGAACACTTTGCGCTGTATCTCTGAATCTAAAATTCTTGCTGTAATTAAGACTTTTACCCCTTTTTTAATTTACAAACCCTTCATTTTGCCTTCAGAAAACATTTTTCTGCATGTCTGTCTCCACCCTCTGGAGATGTGGTCACCATACAAAGGTGTGAAAAGTTTTCACACTCATTCCTCAGGTAGAAGTGTAGAAGTGGAGATACGAGGGTTTAAAAGACTTCTATAGAAGCTGAAGTATCAACTGAAGCTTTTTACTCCAGTAAAAGTGTAAAAGTACTGGTTTCAGAACCACTTCAAGTAGAAAAGTAAAAGTAATGGAAGGAAAACAAACGCCGAAAGCTTAGGCCGCACCACAGGGGTCTATAGTGCACTACCCCCCCCCCCCCCTCCCCAAAACCCATTTCTCTAAAAGCCATAATGAGGAGAATGTTCTATTAAAATGCTGATGTTAAAAATGTTGGGCTGCACTAGGCTCCTGTTTCAGCTGCAGATCTGCCCATTGAAAATGAAGCATTTCAGTAATATCAGCTCTATTAAAGGAGCGTCTCTGTGCTCTACTGAGCATCAACATGAGCTTCATGGAGGAAAATATGAGGAGTCGTTGTCTAGAAGTTCTGTAAAGCTGCAGAAAGTCAGACTTTAGAGGCGTGTGATCAATAAGCTTTATTGGAATGTAAATGTGGGGCTCAGTCGGGACGTTTCACTGCAGCTCTCTTGAGTCTCTGCCACGGACACAGTCTTCATACTAGACTACAGACGTCTATAAAACAAACAGAGATGAAATGAAATAGGAGGAACGAGGCTGTTTTTAAAATGTAAGGAGTAGAAAGTATCAGATAATTTGGTAAAAATGTGAGGATTTGTGTGATTTTACCAGACCTTTTTTTAAATAAAATAGATTTGACTACTAGATTTTAACCCCTTACTTAAACTTAAAAGGCTTATTAAACACTAAGGTGTATCACTCAGTAACTACAGGGATGTCTGTACAAGCTGGTGGGGCTATTCTCTGGTAGTAGAAGATCTTTATAATCCTTTGGGCCCATCTGTGGCCCAAAGACTGTCTAAGGACTGAATATGTCATTAAGTGGCTCTGATGATTCTGTGTCTTGTATCATGATCATCCTTGGTTCTTGACTCTGGGAGTGTTTCAGTCCCAGTCCTCTGATATTTCCTTTGGTTTTCCTCCTGCTGGTGATGAGTGAGCACATCTAATCTAATGCATCAGTAGCCTTGTATTTATTTTAATGCGAACGTGAGAATAAGAGCGTGGTTCCTCTCCTGGGGGACGAGGATTAAAATTTCTCTAATGATAATAAATGATAATGTTAATGAGTTGTCTAAACATAACAAATGGAACAAATTAAACAACTCAAATTGAAACTCTGTTCATTACAGTGGAGTGAAATAAGAAAGAAACAGGAAGTTTAAACTGGGGAAGTAACTTCATATGCCTTGTGCTGGTTGTTGGTGGTGAGGAGTATTGGCTCAAGGTCATGACCCAGGCTGATGTTGTTGATCAGTGGATTATTAAGTATCTTGGACGACCATATATGCTATGGATTGCATCTGTTCAGCAGTTTATTTTGTTCTTGATGTATAAATAGTAAGTGTGTGACTTTGGATGGGGTTAAAATGCACTTTTACAAGCATATTTACAATGCTGTCCTTTATACCTCTGAATAAGGCACATTCAGGACTTTGATTAGCTGATTTAGGACACTGGCAACAGCTCACAGAACCTGTATATTAGAGCACAGTTCAAACAATGTAACAGAAACACTGTAATACTGTAATTATTATCAAGTCTTACCGGAGAGTGCTGCTGTCCTCTCATTGTGTCCTCTCAGTGCAGTGTGCTGTTAGCAAGCTGGAGACATTTACATTTACATTTAAGACATTTAGCAGACGCTCTTCTCCAGAGCGACTTATAAAAGTGCTTCACTATTTACCCAAGACCTAATAATTTAAAGATCCTCTAATCTTAGACTCTACTAAACACAAGTCAGTAAGGAGACCACTCTGTTATTCGCCCAAGTATTCTCGGAAGAGGTAGGTCTTCAGTCTGCTTTTGAATACAGAAGCGAGTGACAGGAGAGATTGTAGCCAGTTAGCTTTTAGCCTTGCAGCCCGCTCACTTCCCTGGGTTTAGCTTTCTCGAGTCTCACTGGTAAAAAAATTAAGCCGGTGCTTTCCCTTCTGATGTGTGTTTGGCTCCAGTTTGGTCCAGCTTGTGTTTGAGGGAGTGCCTGATGGAAAGAAGAGATGGTCAAACACTAACGTCAGCTAGTGTTACATTTACATTACATTTACACATTAAAAAAATACCCTTAGCTAGTTTATATCGGCTAGAATTTAAAAGACCCCTCTAATCTTAGACTCTACTAAATACAGAAGTCAGTCTGGAGACCCTAATCCTCCACACACTCTACACTCTTCACCCAAGTACTCTCAGAAGAGGAGGGTCTTCAGTCTGGGTTTGAGGACAGTGAGCGTTGGACTCTGCTGTTCGGACACCCAGGAGAAGCTCGTTCCACCACTTCGGTGCAGGACAGTAAAAAGTCTGGACGCTCGTCTTCCGTGGATCTTAAAGGATGGCGGGTCGAGCCGAGCCGTACTTGAGGCTGGAAGGGCTCTTGGTGCTGATCAGGCTTTTGACCATCGCCATCAAGTACGGAGGGGTTGGCTGGTCAAGTCTTGGCTTTGTAGACCAGAGTCAGGGGTTTGAATCTGATGACCTGGACAGCAGCTACAGGAAGCTACAGTGAAGAGAGAACACAGCAGAGGAGGAGGAGCTGAACATGGCTGAGCTTAGTGTTAGAAACTTAGTGTTAGCTTTTAGCCTAGCATGGATGCTTTTTGGCTTGCCCAGGGTTTGCTTGCTACCTAATTAGAGCTCCACTATCTGCAGACACTGGAATAGGTAATGAAAAGCCGGTAATGTGTAGCAACCCACATTACCATAGCTAGCTTTGGAGCTAGACTTCGGAAGTAAACTATTATTTCATAAGTAGTTATAAATGTGTAATAAGCTTAGGTTTAGTTGTATTTATAAGATCTGCTGGTTTTCCTTTTTGCTAATTGAGATATGCTGGTATCAAAACTGAGCTTGAAACACATGTAATTGCACAAGCTATACTACTGTAAGTCATCTATGTCAACAGTGTCTACATTAACAGTAATTACACTGTTATTACATGACTGTTAATGTGTAACCACACAGTTACTACAGCCGAGCATCCTACACGTTCCTATTTCCTTTTTTATTAATAAACCATCTCTATAATTATAGATTCATCATCACTCTAAAATATCAGTCTAATGTCAATGAGGGCACTGTTGGTGTGTGTGTACAGTATAAAGCAGTGCAGTTGTGTGTGTGTGTGTGTGTGTGTGCGTGTGTGTGTGTGTGTGTGTGTGTTTCCCCAGTGCAGTGACCTCGTGTGTGTAACAGTGCTGTTAGTCTTTGGCCTCGGGCTCTCCGGCATCCACTCAATCACCACGGTAACCCTCCGTCACCTGGCGATGGCTGCAAACTCTATTGCTATGAGAGCTGGGAGAGTGATGGCCTGACAGGAGAAAATAAGAGAATTTGTCTTGATCTTTGCTTGATTGTTTTCTCCGAGGGTCTGTGGTTTATGCCCTCGGCTTAAAGGAGAACTTTAAGAAAAAAAATGTTTCGGAGTCCGAGAGTGAGTTAGTGACTATTTCACGAAATGATACCAAAGCAGGAGAAGTTCAAGAGTTCTATCTTTTCACTGCACTCTTAAAAATCAAGGTGTTATGTTAGAATTAAAAAAAAAAATGCTGTTTATTATATTGCTTGATTTGTTGTGATTGTTTTATTTTTTATCAATTTAATTCTTGTAATTAAGTTGTACAGTTGTCAGTTTAGTTTATATCTAAGTAGGTATCATATTTAAGGTATTAATTTAATATTTTTTTGTACTTAAAATTAAGGTTCTGAGTTTTTTTGGTTACTTAAAAAACACATATTTGTGAGTGGAGTTAAAGACCATGTTAAAGATTTTACACCTGATGTAAATATTATATTTTATATCAGTTTAAAAATTATTCACACTCACTCACTATCTCTTTACATATATGATTCTTCACAAAACCAGTAGTGGTTCTTCTATGGCATCGTTCACCTTAATTTTATTAATTAATAGTGTCATTCTTTCTGGAAACCTTACTGGGCTTCATCCTTATCTTTATCTTTTTGTTCCTTTAAGTTATTTCAGGCACATTCTATGAATTCTTTTTTTGGTTCCTTAAAAAAGCATGTTAGTAAACAGATTGTGAGTGAGTGTGAAGACCACTGCAAAGGTTTAAAGAACCTTTGCTTGATGTAAAGTATTTAAAATATTTCTAAATTGTTCGCACTCACATTTACTTACATATATAGTTCTCTATAAAATGCCAAAAGTCTTATCTGATGTTGTTAGGAAGAGAGAGAAATACAAAATGTCTTGGTAAAATTATTAAGGTGTTTTAATATTTTAGGGACAATTTTTAAATGAATCTTTTTTTGGATCAATAAAGAATCATTTTAGATTTTCAGAAGTGAGTATAAATGTATCATTTTTTCAATACTCACATTCTTCTTCTATCTATCAATATATACATTTATATATATAATTTGTTTGTGAGTTTTTTTAAAAATGTGCTTTAACTGTCATGGTGTGTGAGGTCAGACCTGAAGATAGAGATCAAAGCAAGGCGGTTTATTAACAAGACACAAAACAAGGGGACAAGAAACGTGAAGTGCAGCAATGTGGGCAAAACCATGGACAGAACCAAAGGGGAGATACAAAACCTTCGACAGAGCCATGCTCTGTGTACAAAAGGGGGGAGGCTGGGGAACCAGCCAATGGACCAAAAGGCAAGGCCGACCTAACCTGACTTTGCAGCCTATTGCCTTGAACGTGGGTCGCCTTGGAACCTGAGCCAGAAGCGAAAGCACCTCGCTTGCCTCTAGAGTAGGGTGGAGACCTTCTCCCGAATGTGAACCGCAATCTTGAGCCGAACTGAGCACACCGGTAACACGTGAGGAATCTCCGAGCGTCTTACAGATCCCAACGGAGTCAATTCACGGCAGTAAACAAAGTGGGTAACGCTCCTTAAGTACTCCCAGTCCCAGGTGAAATACATGAACAATGAATGAGGACTGAATCAACACAACTGAACACGAATCAACAGAAATGAACAGGAGATCCTTATTTGGGCCTGTGGGCGGCGGCTCGGAATCGCTCCGGGGGAGGGTTTGATACCGAGTACCTGAAAATAAATAGGTATTGGTTCCTTAGAGAACCATGTTAGTGCACAAATTGGTGCAAAGTGAGTGAGTGCAAAGAACCTTTTAAAGGTTTTAGGAATCAAGAATCTTCCCTTGAGGAAAAGTTTCATTACCGATTAAAAAATAATAATTTAATTATGGCATTGCTCAAATAAACCTACACAGCCCAGCTATACAGAACCACTGAGCAGTTGAATGTACGTTACTGTAAAAGGTTTTCTGAGGGAGCTTTAGTTCTGGTAACGATAACTTTTACTTTTGGGGATAATGTCCGTTAATGGTGAATTGTGGACACCAGATGGCGCTCTGAACGCTGCAGTCAAAACAAAGACTCCTAACTGGGTCAGGATTAAAATAGCCCATACCCGATCCATTATAATAGTCCTGCATCAGCCCTGATCAGGATCCACTGGATCAGATCGGGACATCCCTAATTTGAATGCTTGAACGGTTCTTTGCTTGGTTAAATGGTTCTTTAAATACATTGTATTGTAGATGGTTCTTTAAAGCAGCAAAGAGGGTTCCACTAGAACCCTTCTCCATTATTATATAGACATAATTTCTGCCAAAAAGTAGAAAAAGTGCATCTCAGTTTGGTCAAAAATTCACACTGAGCTGAGCCTCAGATCATTAGTAAATGAGTTCAACTGAGTTAAATACTGTGTAAGGTGTTTAGTCTGTGGCTCCTCCCCCTCAATTTGTTTACTGTTTATTCACATCTGCAGGTTAGGACTCCATGACTATCTCCAGCTAATACGCTACAATAACTCCAACTTACAGAGACTCTATCTCCATCCTTATTGGCACTGACAGCCTGGCTCACGGGCCCGGGAAATGCTCCTGTATGAGGGATTTAGGGAAAAGACCTCTAATTCATCCTATAATTAGCCACAGTGTCTCAGCCCACTCATGCATACACTATGGCTATTCTGGAGAGACCTGGGCGGCCCTGTGTTTACTCCAGCTTCACTCCTCAGTGCTTTAGCTACCTGGAGTCTGTGAAATGCCCTCTAAAGCACATCAGTCTCCTTGTTTTGGGGTGAAAGGAGACATGAGTGAGTAAGGTACGAAGGCAGGGCTTTAATTAGCATTAAAATGTTCAACTAACACAAGCGTACTGTCCAGCTGAGTTCACTCGAAGTTCTCCTAACTCAAACGCTTTTCTTCTGCAGCTCTGTTTGGTCAAAAATACACACCAAGCAAAACCTCAAAAACATTAGCTAATGTTCTGTCTGTGGCTCCGCCCCCTCAATGTGTCCACTGTTTATTCCCATCTGCAGGTTAGGACTCCTCCTACTGCACAGGGGGAGGTCCTTTCTATTCTCAGATTTCTGCTCATGGACTGATAAGACTGATCTGACTTCAGCTTATGACCTTCAATCGCTCTCGACAAGTATGCAGTTAGACAGTTGCTCCACCCTGGAGCTGTGAAACCATGTACATTTCTGTGTCCAAACGTTTTGTAAACCTGGATTCCTGACATGCAAAACCCTTGAGCGTCTAAAATGGCAACTTTCTAAAAGAGAGTGAGAATAAAAGAACAAACTTTCCTAACATTTTAAAATGAAATCAGCGTAAAAATAAGATGTTTTTGAAGTTTTTCAGTAAAAACAATCTTTCTATACAATTTCATTCTTTCTATACAGAGCTATAAAAACTTTAAGCACTGTTTGAATTAGGAATGTTCCACTTAGGTTATTTTCCCCCGATCCGAATCTCTTAATGCCGAGTATCAGCTGATACTGAGCCGATCCGATCTCTGTGTGTGTGTAAATAATGCAGCCCCACAGTTTAGATCAGACAAGCTTCTGATTAATTGGTTCAGTAAAATCTCTTTATTTTCAGTATAAGTTTCTATAATCAGATCAAACAGTTTTATGGTGTTTAATATCTTATAATCCAGTCTGACTCTCCTCCCTGATCAATCAACTTCCAGCTTCTTTACAACACTGCAGTCTGATCACTTCCTGTGTGTGTGTGTAGTGGTACACACTCTGGACTGATATCAGTGGTTGTTGGTCTACTGGTGTGTAATAACTGGTTTATAGTGGGTGAATGTGCGTGAATGTGTGTGATAAGGGTTTCTATAGCATGTGTGTGTTAGCATTAGCATTAGCCTACACTCTGTTCTGAATGGGTTCTTCAGTGCTCGTTTATACACAGAGAAAGGCGAGCAAGTGGTTCTCCGGTTCTCCCGCTGGTCAAACGGTCAGCGTTTCATTGATAGTTTTATAAAGGGTCAGATATTATGGTTGGTTTTCAGGTTCTACTGTTAAATAGCTCCACACTGCAGAACCTCAACTCCTTTATTTACCTTCTGAGAACGTCCGAACTGCTGCTGCTGCAGCCGGCTGGGGTTAACGTCCATTAATGGTGACTTGAGGACACCAGATGGCGCTCTGAACACCGCGGTCAAAACAAAGACCCGTAACTGGATTAGGATTAACATAGCCCATACCCGATCCATTATAATAGGCCTGGATCGGCCCTGATCATGATCCACTGGATCAGATCGTGACATCCCTAATTTGAATGCTTGATTGGTCTTTGCTTGGTTAAATGGTTCTTCAAATACATTGTATTGCAGATGGTTCTTTAAAGCAGCATTTAGGGTTCCACTAGAACCCTAAATGATTAAAAAATTGAGATAAATGTGCAACTGCACAATTTGCTACATCTTTCAATCTCTTTCTTTTTTCTGTCTGAGTTCTAGATGCCTCCTCACTGTTGGATCTCCTTTCAAACCAATCAGCGGACTGAGGGGGGTGAGATGTCACACCCCAGTTCACCCTGAGTGTGTGTTGTTACTGTATGAAAGGTTTCAGTCATATCTGGCTCTGAGAGATGAAGTGATACCTACTTCTACACTTCTATGAGCTATGGGTCCGCAGCCCGCAGTCCATTCCTCACCCCATAGACTTCCACTCCACGTGTTCATTATCTCATCCTCTCTGGACCATGATCGCTCTATCTGGGTTTGATGGCGGGGTGGCAGGTGAATCAGGAGCATGCACACGCTGCAGCTAATCTGCTCTTAAGGTGCATCGTGTAGTTAAACAGAGCTGAACTGAAGGGTGTACGCGCTGATTCGGCAGTGGCGAATTTACAGTGGAGATACAGGAGATGGGCGAAATGGCTGGTGTGATTCAGTGTGAACCAACAGTCAGAGATTTGCACAGATGGAAGATGGAAGATCTCCAGCTTAAGGTATCTACAGCATTCCCTGAGTTGGACAATACGAGGAACGCTACCAGTGTAAGATAGCCAGAGAAGCTGTCATGCAAAGTATACTGTTATCCGATTTACACTCTCCCCCCTATTAACTCATCCCACAGTTTATAGTTTAAGATATCAGCACAGGTCTGACTCCAGATCGTAGGGTCTGATTATATGACTCAGACTTGTATGCAGCTTTTTGATTGGATGTATAGTTTCCATGTAGCAACCGATTTTTTACTGATTGTTTTCCCATAGGAATGAATGGGGTGTTGTGGGGTGCAAAGTTTGTGCTATGGTGTTGCTAGGTGGTTGTTATAATATAATATAGGTGGTTGCTATAGTGTTGCTAAGTGGTTGTTATAGAGTTGTTTAGTCGATGGCATGATCTCAGTTCTTTACTTTGGAATAATAATAATAATAATAATAATAATAATAATAATAATAATAATCAGCACTATAGCAGCCTTTTCTTGTCATGATGATGTTAATACATGTTAATACTTGTAGCACCATTGCAACCGCATGACATATCATAGCAACCACCTAGCAACAACATATCAACCACCAAGGAACACTATATCAATCACATTGCAACCACTTATCAACACTATAGCAGCCTTATCTTGTCATGATGATGTTAATACATGTTAATACTTGTAGCACCATAGCAACCACCTAGCAACAACGTAGCAACCACCAAGGAACACTATATCAATCACATTGCAACCATTTATCAACACTATTGCAGCCTTTTCTTGCCATGATGATGTTAATACATGTTAATACTTGTAGCAACCACCTGTAATATCATAGCAACCACATAGCAACACCTTAGCAACAGCAAAAATAGTGTAGCCAACACTTAGCACTTTTTAAATCTTTACTCCAGTGACCAACTGGCAACAATTTAGCACCCAACCTGACCCTTTCTTCAGGTAATTTGTAATTGTTTTTTATTATTATTATAAAATCTTATGAAATGATCTTAAAACTACCTTCTTTTATTTCAATGCTGAGAGTCGCGTCCATATGAATACATCATGAACTCCGAAATGTCTATTAAGTCTTAAATAACACTACCCCCACGTACGCTACAGCTACGCTTTGGTAATTTAGCCTTGCCAGACCAGCATAATGAGCGTCTGACTGCTTGTTCAGTGTCAGGGCAATAATGAGAACTACACTGCACTTCTAAAAGCTACGCAGGTTACAGTCCTGTTCCTGATTATACAGTCAAAGCAGCGATTTAAATAGCACTCATGCTACAGTCCACGTGTAAAGTGGAAATATGCAAATGAAAGCATATCCATCAAATAATGTTTCTTCTGTGGCAGAAAAGCTATTAATTTTTTCCCGTCGTTTGTTGACACTTTAACATATGCGTCGCCCTCAAATTACAAATGATTATTTTTTGTTGTGTGTTTCCTCTCCACACTGACAGTGTATTATTTTCTTTACTCTGGCGTCTTGTTATAGTTCTCAGCTCTGCCTCTCTGCGGCGCCGTGCCGGGCCTGATTGAAATTTCACCGGCAAAGACTAAGTGAAATATGGGCCGTGTGTTTAATGGAAAAAATAATTACACGTCAGGTGAAACAAAGCATGACGCATAGTTACCAAGGAGAGTGACTGCCTACACGAGTCAGCAATGAGGTCAACACACACTCTCACACACACACACACGTACAAATGGGCAGGGCTTTTCTGGCTCTTACACACCTTTAACATCCTAATAATCGGACTGCTGCTCAGCACTTATTTACTCCACCCCCTGCTTTGCTCTACTAATGAAGGCATTCAGCTACTTTACGCTGCACCCTTTGCTGACACAGGGGTAGCACTGGCAATAGAATAGGACTCTCTGGAGCAGATAAATAAACATGAACCTATTGGCACCATGCTGCCTAATGCCAGGCGTGGTCTAGTAGAGGGGTATAAAGCCCCCCAGCATTAAGGAGCTGTGGAGGAAGTGTGTTCTCTGGAATGATAGTGGAGGAGCTCCATCCAGTACTTTTGGGATGAGTTGGGAGGATGTTGGGGTTGATGAGGTGGGGTGATGATCATCATCATCCAACATCCTGAGCTCACTAATGCTCTTGTTGCTGAATGCAATCAAAGTCTCACAGCATTGTTCCTCCAAAATTTGGTAGAAAGCCCTCTTCTCTGGACAGTAGAGACAGTTACTCCAACAAAAGCAAGAGAAACTTTTTAATACCCCTGATTTCAGAAGACACAATGTATGAGCAAGTGTCCCAATACTTTTGTCCATGTAGTGCTTTTATAGGTGAAGCAGAGCCGCTGCCCTTTACTTTGGGTTTAAATCAAAGCAGATTAAATCTAACTAAATCAAATCAGGTTTCTTGTCATGTGACATGAACACTGGTGTACAGGTGAGTGAAATTCATAGGTGTATTGTCCCTCGCTGTGGTAAATACACAAGGGAATTTATATACATATATATATATATATATATGCCATAAAAATATGTTTACATTTCTATTTCTATATTCAATACTTTGTACCTATCTTTTTGTATTTTGTATATTTAGAGTATAAATTCCTGTTTTTATTTGTATATGTGTTATTAGTGCTGTATATATATATATATATATATATATATAGAGAGAGAGAGAGAGAGAGAGAGAGAGAAGCTCTAGTCTTCATTGCTAGTGAAGAGGGAGTTCACATGAAGGAAAAATTGGCTAATTGTTTTTATAAAACATTTATACAATTTAATTTAACGTCTCTTTTGATCTTTATCCTTATCCTTATCTTCCACACTTTGGGAGCTGCTGGGAATATGTTAAAGTGGGTTATGGCAGCTTTCAAACTGGTGAAAGTGGTAAGTCTGTTGCTATTTCTCACTTTGGACGCTGGAGATGAAGCTAAAAGTTCTTCTAGCAATGCCTTGGAGATTTTACAAAAGTTTGCTAGGATGAATATTTTTAAAGCCTCTTTAATGTTTTCATTTTTCTTTATATCTTTGTATTTATGTGATTATGTAAAGCACTAAGTGGTTGCAATGTGGTGAATATAGTGTTTCTTGGTGGTTGCTATGGTGTTGCTAGGTGGTTGCTATGATATTTCAGGTGGTTGCTATGGCGTTACAAGTATTCACAGGTATTAACATCATGACAAGAAAAGGCTGCTAGTGTTGATGATTGGTTGCAATGTGATTGATATAGTGTTTCGTGGTGATTGCTATGGTGTTGCTAGGTGGTTGCCATGGCGTTATAAGTATTACCAGGTTTTAACATTTAAAGATTAAAATCTAATTAATATTTTTTTATGTCAAATCCATCGTCATGCACGGTATGACCAACAATGAAATGCTTTGACCGCTGCATCTAAGACAGAAAGATATAAAAGGTGTATATATATATATATATATATATATATATATATATATATATATACACACACACACTCTACACCCTAAACTTACTTACTGGAACTATGACCTATGCTCTGTCACACTGCAACAACCAAAGACTTCTCCCCACTCATTATATATTATATACCTCACCCCCATTATATAGAGTATAGAGTATGTATAGTGTGTGTATATAGTGTATAGTGTATGTGTAGTGTGTGAATATATAGTGATTGTAGACTATGCATAGTACATGTATGGTGTGTGTGTTGTGCATGTAGCGTATGTAGTGTTTGTGTGTAGTGAATGTATAGTGCATGTATATATAGTGTGTGAATATATAGTGTGTGTATAGTGTATGTATAGGTTGTGTATAGTGTTTCTACAGTGTGTAGTGTGTACAGTGTATATATAGGGCGTGTAGAAGGCTTTAAAGTATATAGTGCGTGTATACTGTATGTACAGGGTGTGCATAGCGTTTTTACAGTGTGTAGTGTGTGTATAGTGTGTGTATATAGGCTGTGTATAGTGTATATATGGGGTGTGTATAGTGTTTTTACAGTCTATATTGTCTTTATTGTGTATGTATAGTGTGTGTAGTATATTTATAGTGTATGTATAGTGTGTGTATATAGGGTGTGTATATATGGTGTATGTATAGTATGTGTGTATATATATGGTGTGTATACTGGGGGGGGGTCCTAATTACTGTCCTGGTTTCTGTATTGCTTGTGAGAAGAAACCTCAGAGACTGAAAGCTCTTCTCTGACCACAGCAGAGTTAGCAAGCCTTCGTTTGGATCGCTGAGGTCCTTCGTGATCTTCCTTTCTTGGTCCAGCGCGGCTGACTGCAAGTCCGGAAATTCAACAAAAGGACATTTAAAAAGATGACCAGTGATTCTTTATGTTTCAAATAATTCTAATCCTCGTCTCCTGCTAATTTTACCGCTCACAGCAGTTGACGCCTGTTGGTGAAGTAATGCCACTGTCATTTTTCTAAGTCTAAAACCGACTTGACTACATTACTTCTAATTAGCCACGAGACAAGACAGGTTGAAAATACCAGATGGCAACATATTTGATATTTTCCTGAAATGGCTACAGTACTTCAAAGCGTGTGTTGATACTTTTAATTAAAACCGCTTGTCAGAGAGGCAATCTAAACCAAATTGATGCCACACAAGATGCTATTAATATAATTTCCCTGACATTCCTATTAATTACGCTGACTGTGAATCACATGCCCCCTCGTTATCGACACAAAGATCAAGAGCGACTCAGAAAAACGCGCCATATTTTTATGTAATTTTCAGCTGATGAGAAAATTAGCCTGCTCGGCTCACTGGCTAGGTCTAGGCCCTTCGCGACGTGCCGGAGGATTTTCTTCTTTTTTTTTTAGCATCTCGTACAGCGACCAGAAACCAAATTGCTGTGCTCTGAGACAAATGTGACATGAAAGACTGTAGATAACACAGTCTCGGTTGCAGTAAGCAAGCAGGAAATGTTCTCAGATGAGTGATTTTATTAAGCTATATGTGCTCGTTACACGTCTGTGCCAAACGCCGAGGTTAACCAGGCTCTACGCAGCCTCAGAGCTGCCAACCTGACACAAAAGAAGTGTGAGGCCAATGGGAAACGACACCCTACCAACAGCATCCAGCGGTCCACTCCATCCATCCACAATTCCACAAGTTAACAGAAGACCTATCAGCTGAAATCTGTACACTCTGAGCAAAAGGGCTCTACATAGTGCTAGGAATGGTGTCTTTTACTTATAGCAACAGCGGAACCCGTTTTTGGTGATATCTAGAACCCTTTTTTGAGCATTTTGCCTTAATCAACTATTGCCTTGATCAAAGAACCCTTGAGAACCCACACTTGCTCTCTACACTTATTGCTCATGTACATGTCATTGCAGGGGCCCACCAAATAGCTAGAACCCCTGTCAAATGACACCCCCAGTGCAGGGAGGTTGAAGGCTTATGCACATGAGAACACTGACTATACTATACAGTCTGTTGTCAGCTAATAGACCTCTGTCCTGCCTGGCATTACCCATGCTGAGTGACCGGGTTCGAGGGAGAACCATCCAGTCAACTCTTGGTTGGGGGTTAGTGCACTATAGTAGGCCTCACCTCGGCACCAACACTGAGAGCTTCTCTGAATGAGCCAACAAGGCAGTCTTGATCCTATGATACCACTACTGCGTACGTACAGCTCAGGACTAATGGAAGGATACGCAGGCATGTAGATCACAGACATAAGAGGGTTTTAGACTGCATAACCCTTCATATAGCCTTCATATATACCATGCAGTAGAGGTGTGTGTGTGTGTGTGTGTGTGTGTGTGGTTGCAGATTGCAGTGGTTTATTTAGCCTGTTGTCCTTTTGTTTTATGGGGTCTCCCCCACTGAGCTGAAAGTCAACCGGATATGATGAGGTATTAGAGTCTGAGAGCATTTCACACACACAGGGCAAGGTCAGGGTCACACTGGGATAACACACACACACACCACACACACACACACACACACATTTGATACGAAGAGCTGGTTTTACTCTCTCCCTCTTTTAATCTTTCTCTCTTCCATCTGAAGCGCCACTCCATACACCCTCTGCAAACCACTCACTGTGCCTCCAAAAATATGGACAAAAGTATTGGGACACCTGCTCATTCATAATAAAATTCTAAATAAAAAAGAGTTGATCCTGCTTCTGTTGAGTAACTGTCTTTACTGGCCAGGGAAGAAGGCTTTCTACTAGATTTTGGAAGAGCATTGCTGTGAGGATTTGATTGAATCTGCAACAAGAGCATCAATGAGATGAAGTGCTCCACAGCTCAATGCTGGGGGGCTTTATACCCCTCTAGCCCACTAGTTCTACTATCTGGTGTGGACCAGAAGATGATGGAGTTGGAGAGAGAGGGAGAGAGAGAGAGAGAGAGAGAGAGAGAGAGAGAGAGAGAGAGAAAGAGAGAGAAAGAGAGAGAGACACAGAGACAGAGACAGAGAGAGAGAGAGAGAGAGAGAGAGACAGAGAGAGAGAGAGAGAGAGAGAGAGAGAGAGAGAGAGAGAGAGAGGGGGGGAGTGGGAGAGAGAGAAGGAGAGAGAGAGAGAGAGAGAGAGAGAGAGAGAGAGAGAGAGAGAGAGAGAGAGAGAGGAACAGAGAGACAGAGACAGAGACAGAGCGGGAGAGAGAGAGACAGAGACAGAGAGAGAGAGAGAGAGAGAGAGAGAGAGAGAGGGGAGTGGGAGAGAGAGAAGGAGAGAGAGAGAGAGAGAGAGAGAGAGAGAGAGAGGGACAGAGAGACAGAGAGACAGAGACAGAGCGGAGAGAGAGAGACAGAGACAGAGAGAGAAAGAGAGAGAGAGAGAGAGAGAGAGAGAGAGAAA
>NC_132899.1:4026458-4123958 GCF_030463535.1 Salminus brasiliensis | reverse complement strand
CCCCCACCAGTCTGGCTTCAAAGCTGCACACTCTACTGAAACTGCTCTCATTGCAGTTACAGAGAAGCTCCATGCAGCTAAAGCTGCCAGACTGTCCTCGGTTCTGATCCTTCTTGACCTCTCCGCAGCTTTTGACACAGTGGACCACAAGATCCTCCTGTCTATCCTTGCGGCCTTGGAATCACCGGCTCTGCATGGCAATGGTTTGTATCATACCTGCAGGGACGCTCATACCAGGTAAAATGGCAGGGCGACACGTCCGCTCCTTGTAGTCTCTCCACTGGCGTTCCACAAGGCTCGGTTCTTGGTCCTCTTCTTTTCTCACTCTACACTCACTCTCTTGGTAAAGTGATCTCCTCCCATGGATTCTCTTACCACTGCTACGCCGACGACACTCAGCTCATGCTCTCTTTCCCACCGTCTGACACACAGGTTTCTGCCCGTATCTCAGCATGCCTCGCCGACGTCTCTTCCTGGATGGCGGCTCACCACCTTAAACTCAACCCCAGCAAGATGGAGCTGCTGTACATCCCGGGAACTGCTGGACCAAAAAACGATCTTGCCATCACCTTTGTGAACTCACTGGTCACTCCTTCTACAGAAGCACGAAGCCTTGGTGTAGTGATGGATGATCAGTTATCGTTCTCTAGTCATGTTGCAAACGTAACTCGGTCCTGCAGATTTCTTCTGTACAACATCCGGAGAATTCGACCCTTCCTCTCTAGAGAGGTCGCCCAGGTGCTTGTTCAGTCTCTCGTCACGTCCAGACTTGATTACTGCAACTCTCTTCTGGCTGGTCTCCCTCTGCGAACCATCAGGCCCCTGCAGCTCATCCAGAATGCAGTGGCACGGGTCGTCTTCAACGTCCCTAAATTCAGCCATGTCCCTCCACTGCTGCGTTCTCTCCACTGGCTTCCTGTAGCTGCTTCCCGCATCAGATTCAAAACCCTGACGCTGGCCTACAAAGCCAAGACTGGACCAGCCCCATCCGTACTTTATGGCGATGGTCAAAAGCCGATCTGCACCAAGAGCCCTTCAAGCTTCAAGTACGGCTCGGCTCGACCCGCCATCCATCAAAATCCACGGAAGACAAGCGTCCAGGCTTTTTTCTGTCCTGGCACCAAAGTGGTGGAACGAGCTTCCCCTGGGTGTCCGAACGGCTGAGTCGCTCGCTGTCTTCAAACCCAGACTGAAGACCCACCTCTTCAGAGAGTACTTGGACGAATAGTTCTATGGTCGCCTTATTGTCTTGTGTTTAGTAATGTCTAAGCTTGGTGGTATCTTTTGAATTATTAGTCTATTCTAACTAGCTGAGGTTTTTCTTGGGTAAATAGCAAAGCACTTTAAGTTGCTCTGGATAAGAGCGTCTGCTAAATGCCGTAAATGTAAATGTAAATGTCTAGTCTTTGTAGAGAAGTACTGCCAATAGAATAGGACTCTCCGGAGCAGGTCAACATGAACCTGTTGGCACTATGCCAGCTAATGCCAGGCGTGGGCTAAGGTGGAAGTGTGTTCTCTGGAATGATGGATGGTGGTGCTCCATCCAGTACTTTTGGGATCAGGAGTTGGGGATGATGAGGTGGGGTGGTGATCATCATCCAACATCCTGACCTCACTAACACAGCTCTTGTCGGTAAATGCCATCAAATCCTCACAACAATGTTCTCCTCCCAAATCTAGTAGAAAGCCTTCCTCCCTGGACAGTAGAGATAGTTACTCCAACAAAAGCAAGAACACAATAAGTAAAAAATAGTAAAAATGAATGAGCAGGTGTCCCAATACTTTTGTCCACATAGTGTACCTCTTTGAAATAAAGGAGCTACAAAGGGTTCTTTGAGTGATGCCACAGAAAAAGACAGAGGGTCCTAATATACACATTAATACACATTAAAAATATTTAATGGCCTGTGTGTGTGTGTGTGTGTGTGTGTGTGTGTAGAGAGAGGAGTTACACACTCAGCAAGTTTGTGTTCAGTGGTGCCTAATACACCAACCGTCTCACAGCACACAGGGACCATCATTACCATTACCATTACCCCCACTCTCTCTCTCTCTCTCTCTCTCTCTCTCTCTCTCTTCTCGCTCGCCTGCTTTCTCTCATATAACCATCTATTAACCCTATGTTGGTGTTGTACCTCAGAGTTGTACTCAGTGGAGGTTTTAGCCTGTATGGTGCTCTGGGGGGGGGGGCAAACCACCTCATCAGTTTGTGCCACAACCCCTGCAAAATGCTGCCCGTATTGACCACATCTGATCGTATCACTGTACTCAACCAATGGTGGCATATGTTGCTATGGAATTACTGGAGTAGCTAAGACTGTAGCTGAGTGGTTGGTGAAGCATAGTGGGCAACAACACCACTTTCCCTGTCAAGCCAAGCAAGACCTCCACTCATTGGGGAAGACACCTAACTCTACATTCTCCTACCTGTGTAACCTTAAATCCTAAATGCTAACCCTGACCCTAACCCTAACCTTGAATCAACCCTAAATCCTGACCCTAACCCTAACCTTGAATCAACCCTAAATCCTGACCCTAACCCTAACCTCGAATCAACCCTAAATCCTAACCTTAACTTTAACCCTGAATCAACCTCAAATCCTAACCCTAACCTTAACCCTGAACCAACCCTAAATCCTAACCATAACCCTAACCATAACCTTGAAATGCCCCTAAATCATAACCATAACCCTAAACTTCACCCTTAATCAACCCTAAATCCTAACCCTAAACTTAACCCTTAATCAACCCCAAATCCTAATCCTAACCTTAACCCTTAATCAACCCTAAATCCTAACCCTAAACTTAACCCTGAAAAAACCCTAAATCCTAACCCTGAATTTAACCCTGAATGAACCCTAAATCCTAACCTTAATCTTGAATCAACCTTAAATCCTATTCCTAACTCTAAACTTAACCCTAAATCAACCCCAAATCCTGACCCTAAACTTAACCCTGAAACAACCCTAAATCCTAACCTATATTTTAACCCTGAATGAACCCTAAATCCTGACCTAAAGCTTGAATCAACCATAAATCCTAACCCTAAACTTAACCCTGAATTAACCCCAAATCCTAACCCTAAACTTAACCCTGAATCAACCCTAAATCCTAACCCAAAGCTTGAATCAACCATAAATCCTGACCCTAAACTTAACCCTGAATGAACCCTAAATCCTAACCCTAAACTTAACCATGAAACAACCCTAAATCCTAACCCTAACCATAACCCTGAAACAACCCTAAATCCTAACCCTGAATTTAACCCTGAATCAACCCTAAATCCTAACCCTGAATTTAACCCTGAAACAACCCTAAATCCTGACCCTACATTTTAACCCTGAATGAACCCTAAATCCTGACCCTAAACTTAACCCTGAAACAACCCTAAATCCTAACCCTAAACTTAACCCTGAATCAACCCCAAATCCTAACCCTAAATTTAACCCTGAATGAACCCTAAATCCTAACCCTACATTTAACCCTGAATCAACCCTAAATCCTAACCCAAAGCTTGAATCAACCCTAAATCCTAACCCTAAACTTAACCCTGAATCAACCCTAAATCCTAACCCAAAGCTTGAAACAACCCCAAATCCTGACCCTAAACTTAACCCTGAATCAACACCAAATCCTGACCCTAAACTTAACCCTGAATCAACCCTAAATCCTGACCCTAAATTTAACCCTAATTGAACCCTAAATCCTAACCCAAAGCTTGAATCAACCCCAAATCCTAACCCTAAACTTAACCCTGAATCAACCCTAAATCCTAACCCAAAGCTTGAATCAACCATAAATCCTGACCCTAAACTTAACCCTGAATCAACCCTAAATCCTAACCCTAAACTTAACCATGAAACAACCCTAAATCCTAACCCTAACCATAACCCTGAAACAACCCTAAATCCTAACCCTGAATTTAACCCTGAAACAACCCTAAATCCTGACCCTACATTTTAACCCTGAATGAACCCTAAATCCTGACCCTAAACTTAACCATGAAACAACCCTAAATCCTAACCCTAAACTTAACCCTGAATCAACCCCAAATCCTAACCCTAAATTTAACCCTGAATGAACCCTAAATCCTAACCCTACATTTAACCCTGAATGAACCCTAAATCCTAACCCAAAGCTTGAATCAACCCTAAATCCTAACCCTAAACTTAACCCTGAATCAACCCTAAATCCTAACCCTAAATTTAACCCTGAATGAACCCTAAATCCTAACCCTACATTTAACCCTGAATCAACCCTAAATCCTAACCCAAAGCTTGAATCAACCCCAAATCCTGACCCTAAACTTAACCCTGAATCAACCCCAAATCCTGACCCTAAACTTAACCCTGAATCAACCATAAATCTTAACCTAAAGCTTGAATCAACCCTAAATCCTAACCCTAAACTTAACCCTAAATCAACCCCAAATCCTAATGTTAGCCTAAACCGTAAATCTAACCCTAAACTCTGAAAGGGTAAGGTCATGGTTATGGTTAGGGTAAGACGTGGGGTTACATTCAATGCAGCTCAGTTGCATTTAAGAGACATTCAGTGAAATGTTAGCTGAATATCAGGTGAGCATCTGCATCATATCTACAACGAACCATTGAAGTAAAGTAACACCCCTGATTCACACTGGATAAGAGAGTCAGATAAGAGCTGTACATTTAGGCATGGTGCTCCATCCAGTACTCTTGGGATGAGGAGTTGGGGAGTTGGCTTTGATGAGGTGGGGTGGTGATGATCATCCAGCATCCTGACCTCACTACACAACAATTAAAATAAAAATGAAGGTGCTTCAAAGGGTTCTTTGAGGGAGTGACACCACAGAAAAAGAACTGCTCTATAGTACAAACATGGTTCTGTATGGGACCAAGAGTGGTTCTTCAATGACATCTTCAATGGCATCTATTGCCACTATTTTATCCTGCAGGTGTTTTGAACACAGTATGGCTTTTTGTTGCATTTTGTGGAACATGACCATGAGCATCTACGCCAGGCTCATTCTTCAGCACAGGGTTTATGCCATCAGTGGATTAGCAGTGGATGGCAAAAGTTCACTTGCTGGATGTGGCTGGTAATCAGTGCCAATCAGACGCACCTGGCTGCCATTGCTGCATTTAAGACTGTGGCAAGCAGCACTTCTCTGTCGCACATTTGTAGAGGGGTGGCCTGTATGGTACGGTACGGTACAGCACGGTATGGTACACTGAGGTGAAGGACAAAGGAAAAGGCGAGAGAAAGAGCTCTGGCCTTCAGATTCACTGTTTTAAAAGATGGGACTATAATCAGCTCCATCCCTTTTCTGTAGCTGTGTCAGTGCTAGCTGTCCTTTGTCTAAGCTATGTCATTTTGCAGTCTCCTTTGTTTGGTTTTCCCACCTTTTTCACGACATTATTCTAGGGGGTTCAATTCCACTCCATTGCCTGTGCTTCCTGGTTGGACCTCCACTGCCAGGGTTGCTGGTTCAATTCCAGTTGGGAGCAGGTTTTCTTCCCACAGTCCTCAAAAACTACTTCATCGTATTATTTAGGTCATGTTAAGTCCCTGACCGTCCTGTAACATTACTAAATACTGATAGATGGGGATGAATATATTTATTTACATTTACAAAAACAGCATTTAGCTGACGCTCTTATCCAGAGCGACTGACAAGGTCACTCGTATTACAGAGGTGGGCCAATGTAGTGTTAGGAGTCTTGCCCAAGGACTCTTATTGGTGTAGCACAGCATAGTGACCTAGATCGGGACTCGAACCCCAGTCTCTCAGGTAGTGGTGTTATTTAGAGTGTTCATTTCTATATATTTTATTGATGTTGTTTTGGAAAAATCTGTTTTCACTTCAACATTAAAGAGAATTTTGGTAAATTCTTGTCAAAAAAAGCCAAATTAAATTGGCCATGATTACATTTATAAAAATTATGAACGGGGAAAGTATCCAAGGGGGTGAATACTTTATATAGGCACTGCAGCATAGTCTATGTGGACATACTCATTATGAATAGGTTTACCAAAACCAAGCTCTTAAGTAGAAAGACATGCCCATATATGTATATATATATATATATATATATATATATAGACTCAGAATGATAAATGAATGAGTCCTAATGAACCTGTGGAGCTAATTGCTTGCAGCAGTGACTGGCTGAAATGTAAATGAACTGATCAGAGGAGGGGAAAGCAAGAGAGAGAGAGAGAGAGAGAGAGAGAGAGAGAGAGAGAGAGAGAGAGAGAGAGAGAGAGAGAGAGAGAGAGAGAGAGAGAGAGAGAGAGAGAGAGAGAGAGAGAGAGAGAGAGAGAGAGAATAAATAGATACTTAAGGGAGGCCGAATCAATAGCCACCAAGGCTGCAGCTCCCAGTGGACCATCAATCATGATGACCACTCACACTACAAACCCTCCACTACCCACAGCACACACATAATCACTCTCTTAATACTCAATGAATCTAGATTCAGACATGGGGTAGTGCACATTCCTGTTAGATTTGAAAGGAAATTTAGCTACTAGGAGCCAAAAACCTTTTCTTCGTGTTGAAGCCATAGATCAACCACTTTTGGCTTCCTTAAGAACCTTAGAAGAAACATCAGATTTCAATTTCGGACTCGTGAAAGTCGTAACTCCACCACTTTGCACTGGTTACCAGTGAGCTGTTGAATAATAAGCCTTAAAATGCGGGTCAAAGTGTGAAGAACTCCTTAAGAGTTTGAGGACGTTTGACAGAAGAAAAGGGTTTTACTCCAATTTAACGTTCTTGACTAGACAACAAGAGCAAGAACATTTTGGGAAGCCTTGTTTTCAAGGTTTTGACAGTGTCAAGTCAAGTCAGATTTATTTGTAAAGCTTTGTACAACTGTTGTCGTCACAAAGCAGCTTTACATAATTAGTAATTAGTAAAAGAGAGACAAAAAAGAAATAACTTAAGAAGACATGAAGGATCAAAGACCCCCAGTGAGCAGCCAACGGCAACAGTGGCAAGGAGAACCTCCCTCAGAGCTGGAGGAAGAAACCTTGGGAGGAACCAGGACTCACAAGGGGACTAGACCCGTCCTCCTCTGATCAGAACTATTTATTAATTATTGATAAAAATGACCAAATCATCTAAAGTGTTGAACTGCTCTGATCATAATCATAATATATTAATCATTGTATAGATAGTTAATAGTGGTGATATTATTAGTGGCAGATAGTTAGATAGAGTCCATTTAGGTTTGAACATGGTCATTAAACAGGTAGCAGTGGTAGGAGGGTGAGCCGCTGGTCTGGTATGGGTGGTGGTGGGTGGGGGGCCTGATGGTCAGACTGGTAGGTGGCAGCTGGTCTGACGCAGGTAGAGGGGACAGTGTGGGGAGTGTGGTTGGTTTATTGACTCTTGACATTACAGCAGGCTAGTGTTATAGTCAAGACCACTAGAACTAGGCCAAGACCAAGACACATAGAGTCACATGAGTCAAGAACAGGACTCTTAATACTATTAGACAAGGGCTAGGATTTTTTTTTAGATCATATGAAAAATGAAAACGACAAGACATGGACTGGATTGGGCGGATTTGGCCTCTGCCTTTAACCCATCCATGCATTAAACTCACATATATACACACTAGGGCCAAACAGTGGCAGCTTGCTGAGCCTGGGTATCAAACCCACAACCCTGTCATCAATTTAATTAGTTATGTAATTAATTGTACATTCATTATTATTCATTAAACATTGTATACACCAACACACAATACACTTTCTTTGCATATTTTGTGAAATATAACATAAAATAAAAGCTAACCTAAACGAATTATGAATTAATATCATAGTCTTAGTCAAACTATGGCAGTGTAACTTTTGGAAATAATAATGGTGATGACTCTGTGCCCCTTCTTCTCTAAAACATAACCAGAGTTCACCAGATAGTCAACGTCCATTTCATTCCATTTTCATTATTCTCACACTTAAGTGTCCAATCACTACAATTCCCACAATCCTCTGCTCTCTGACACCACTGTCACAGGTCACCAACAAACCCACCAATCAGAGGCAGCTTCCCAGGCAGCCTTTAATTGCCGGACTACTGAGTACACACACCTGTTTAGGATCTAATCTGGACTACAAAAATCGGTAAGTTTAGCATGTTTGTTGCTCATTGTAAAGTATTGCCAACCCTGTCTGTTGTTTAGCCCTAGTCTGTTGTTGACCCTTGTTTTGGGAATGGGTCGTAAACTCCTACCAAATGAGAACTGAGAGTCAGCTTGAACCTGGAGTTTATCGGCACTCTGATTGCTATGCATTCTGTGTAGTATATGCTATGTGATGCTAAACGGCCTTCTGGAGTATGTCCGCTAAAGGAGGCCGTAGAGAGTTGAGCTGTTGAGCGTGTTGATTTGTAAACCCTTCAACCTGACTGATCTTCAATAACTACAGAAAGGTTCCATTCCTACCTATTGGCTGGTCTCATCAACAATTTCTGAGTTCATCTCACCTCAAGACTGGGACCAGACCAATTCCAAATGAGGCCGAGGCTGAGACAAGACAGAGATTGCTTGGTTATGGTCTCGAGACCTAGACTGGACTCCGTAGTGCCACATCACTACTTCAGCTTCCAATTATTAATCCTCTAACTGTTCTCAACAGCGCTACTAAATAATACCCTTAATGTGGGTCAAAGAATGTCCTGATATTAAAAAGGTTCTACACTGATTTAAAGCTTTTAGCTAGAAGTTTAGGCCAAGAACTGTTTAGTATAACCTTCCAGGTAATGTTCAGGACTCAGACACAGTCTCAGTATTTTTAAATCTAGGCTGAAACTTATGTTTACTTTAGCTTTTGGTAATTAATGTTTCTCTTAGATAAAGGTTGCAGGTCCAGGGGTTCACAGACACAAGGAATTGTAGTACACTGAGATGCTGGAGCTGTCGTCTCAGTGCTTGCACGCGATCACTCAGGTTTGTGAACAGTGGAGCAGATGGCTCTACACTAGCGTTTCAGGGAGCTCCCAAGTCTGTGTTACCTTCTGGCTCTCTCCTTTTAATTAGACTGCTAAAGTCAGACCTGCCGGAGTCATCAGACACTCTGTCTCTTTACCTTCTAAAATAAGTAAATGGTCACCCAGCCCGACCTGCTGAGGTCCCCTCTACCTGCAGTCCCCGACCAGCTGCCACCTACCAGCAGGCCTCGCCCCCACCACCACCACCCATGCCAGACCAGCGGCACACCCTCCTACCACTGCTAACCTGTCTAATGACCATGTTCAAATCTAAATGGACTCTTAACTATCTGCCACTATTAATATCACCACTGTTGCCCATCATTACTCTGACCATCACTGCCATGACTATATTAAGTTCTACTACACCATGATTGCCTGTTGCCATGGGCTTGCTCACTGTCTTGGATCCTTCATGTCTGCTCATGTAATTTTAGTCTAAATTTAGTCTTTTACTAATTACTGATTGTGTCTGTTAGAACTCTGACTCAACCACTTTGCACTGTTTTCCATGAAGCTACTGAATATCAGGCCTGAAGATCTGGAAATGTGGGTCAAGGTGTGGGGAACTTTCTAGAGATTCAAGGAACTTCCTCAAAAGAAAAAAAATCTACATCAATTTAAAGTTGTTTCCCAGGCATTCAGGCCAAGAACTGTTTAGGAAACCTTGTCTTAACAGTGTTGGGAGTTCAGCTTGGAGTCCAGTTGTGAAGGCTGGAAATAATGCAGCCTTTGTTCTGGGTTAATATGCAGGTAATGCCTGACTGGAGGTTTTCAAAAAAGCTCATCTATATAGTGTACATTTTTCTGATTTCCAATCAGCTCATTCTCTGGAGAATAGAATAGAAGCCATAGAAGAACATTTGAGTGGTTGGTTTATTATCACTGTATATTTCGGAGCTCTTTTTCTCGCTGTTAGAGCTCTCACTCAACCACTTTGCACTGTTTTCCAAGAAGCTTCTGAATAACAGGCCTTAAGATGTGGAAATGTGGGTCAACGTGTGAAGAACTTTCTAGGGGTTTAAGGAACTTCGAGAACTTAGGAGAAAAAGCTCTACACCAATTTAAAGTTTTCTACCCAGGCATTCAGGCCAAGAACAGTTTAGGAAACTTCATCTTAACAGTGTTGGGAGTTCAGCTCAGAGTCCAGTTGTCAAGAGTGGAAAAGTGCAGTCTGGAAATAATGCAGCCTCGTTCTGGACTGAAGTGTAGTTAGTTTCCAGCTGGAGCTTTTTTCCTCAATAATGACCACCTGAGTCAGCTTATGGGCTCCATAAGAACCTGCTCAGATGAATCAGGTGTGCAGAGAAAGCACACAAAGCTGCAGTGCATTGGTTTGGCTAAATACAACTTCAGAAGATACCTTACAAAGTAAAGAAACACTATAAAGACAAAAGTATTGGGACACTTTCTTATTAATTTAGTTTCTTCTGAAATCAAGAATATTAATAGTTGATCCTGCTTTTGTTGAAGTAATTGTCTCTGCTGTCCAGGGGAGCAGGCTTTCTGATAAATCTTAGATTTTGCATTGCTGTGAGGATTTCACTGTATTCAGCAACAAGAGCATTAGTGAGGTCAGGATGTTGTTGGAAGATCATCACCTCACCTCATCCCCAACTCCCTAGCCCATCCCAAAAAAACTGAATGGAGGTCCACCCATCATTCCAGAGAGCACAGTTCTTCCACTGCTCCACAGCTCAATGCTGGGGGGCTTTATACTCCTTTAGCCCACACCAGGCATTATTAGGCAGCATGGTGCCAATAGGTTCTTGTTTATCTTCCTGGGAGTCCTATTCTATTGGCTGTAATTCTCTACAGAGACTAGACTGAAGCTGTGCTTTGCACATCTGTGTCAGCAATGGGTGCAACTTAATGTAGCTGAAGGCATTCGTTAGAAGAGGTGTCCACAAACATTTGGACGTATAGTGTATGTTAAGCTAACTTACCAGAATTACTGTATTGCTTATCTTATTTAAAAGGCTTGGAAACCAAGCTTTACGACACACACACACACACACACACACACACACACACACACACACACACACACACACACACTCCATGCGAGGCTGGTCATTGTCTAGCCACGTTTGATGGTAAATTTTCCTCCTAATACGGGTGTCTGTCCTCATCACGAAGGCCTTTTCTCCACAGTACTCCCCGGCATGCCCTCCTGTAAAAGTTGACATTGCTCCATCTCTGATGAGCTTTTCTGCTGAGCTAAGGGAGAGATTTTTACGAGGCTATTCTCCATTCTCCACCAACATTTACACCCTTAATTAACTACACACTCGCTAACCCAAATGAGAGAGGGAGGTTTGAGCAGTGCTTGCTAACTCACATCTGGGTCGCTTTAAAGGCCTGTAGGCTGTTTGCATGCCGAACTCCAGTCGTTTAGATAAGCCACAACAAAACATCTTACAACTCCTAGAGATCGTACATCTTTATGACGTTTGTCCAGGTAGATACTGCTGGCTACCAAAGAGCTTCCGTCATTCTTACTGTAAATCCAAATGGCTGGGTTCTAAACCCATTGTTTTTACTTGTGCTCATACTCTATATATGAGAACCTTGAGAAAGCCTGGGGATCTCTCTGAGGAAGGTTTTTTTGGTTCATCATGTAAAGGTTCTACCCTAATTTAAAGCTCCTTCCTTCCTACAACCTTTATTTGGAGGTTCTTTCAACTTCTAAACAGGTCTTCATACTTGCGTATCTCACTTCTGAATGGTTCTTCAAAGCATCATGTACCGAAAAGTTTTTTTTTTTGGAAGGAAATCAATATGGAATATATAGATATTGAAAGTTCTTTACGTTTACGTTCATGTACCACCAATGATCAAAGTACAACAAGATCTCATGAATATCATGCATACATTTATTTATTTTTCTTAAATGTGCATCTCTAAGTGTCTGGCAGCCATTTAATTCCAGGAATTTCTTCAAACAGAGCTGAGTTATCTGAATCTGCAGACTATGAACGGCATAAAGTCTCAACAGCAATGTGAAAGACTAGTGGAGAGCCGGCCGAGACATGAGAGCTGTGATTGGCTGTCGAGGTTATTTCACCATAGTGATTTCTGAATGCTCTCAGAGTTCAGATATTAGTACTGTGATTAAATCTGAATAATAACTTCTTTACATTATAATTATCATCATCATTTCTTTATATTATTTGAGCAGATGTTTTTGAGCAGTTGTCATTTCTGCAGATAAATAAATAAATGCTCTAAATAGTAATATTTTTTTATTTGGAATTTGGGGGAAATGTTGTCCATGGTTTGTTAAATACAGTGTAAATGCTAATTTCTCTAAACACACTACCTATAAATAGTAAACCAAGAGAAACTGACCATGTAGGGTGCTTTCTTAATTTTTTCCAGACCTTTTATATGTACCACTAAAGTGAACCTTAAGAAATTAGTAACATTTTCATGAACATATTTGCTCATAGTTTACGATTCACAAAGAGCTCCCGACCATTGGTGGCACTGTTTAGCCAACTTCACACAACCCAGCCTGCCATGAACTCAAGAAAGAATTGGAAAATGGTGACATTTCTGTTTTTCCCTGTTATGGAGCTTTTAATAAAGAAATGAATGGACAGAAACTCCTGCAGAAACAGTAAGAACTTCACACTCTACTATGGTCACGTTTAGGTTAGTTTAGGCTAAGCCTACATTTGGGTTAGAGTTATGTTTTAACTTGTAGGCTTAGGTGTAGGTTAGGTTAAGGTTAGAATTAGGCTGAGGTGTAGGTTCAGGTAATAAACTGACCTGGGTTAGGGTAAGTTGTTGGTTAGGTTATGTTGAGGTTAAGTTCAGGTTAAGGTTAGAATTAGGTTTAGGTTGAGGTAATCAAATTTCACTGGTTGTTTGTATCATTCTCTGTTCAGATGCTTTAATTTCTGCATGCCTGGGTTACGTCAGTAATTCCTACATATGTACAAGGTTGATCTATATGTACATACTGTACGAATCCTAACACAGTCTTTTTAGTCACATATGTACAAATACCCATTGAGAAAAGGCTGCAAGTCATCTCACAAGAACACAGTAGGCCTGACCTGATGTGACCTTCACCACACAATACGTTACCTTATCTCACCAGTTGTTTGAGGATTACCTGCGTTTGCAAGTTAACTTGGTAGACATTTGTTCATTGTTTCGGACCTACTGGGGCATCTCACAAAGCTTGAGACGAGGTGTGAGGCAAGGTAGTGAACTATGGAGTCTACGTAACCGTAGCAGTATGTTTATGAAGAACAGATTTGAATGTCTAATAACTAAAGAGAATCTGCCAATATTAATATCACCACTGTTACCCATCATTACTCTCATTACTCTGACCATCACTGGCATGACTATAAAGTTATACTACAGCATGATGATTATTATATTATGATTATGAATATGTTGCACACCTAAGAAGTTCAACGTTATAGACGATTTGGTAAGTATTATCAATAATTAATAAATAGTTCTGTTTAGAAGAAGATGGGTCGGGTCCCCCTTGTGAGTCTTGATTCCTCCTAAGGTTTCTTCCTCCAGCTCTGAGGGAGTTCTTCCTTCCACTGTTGCCGCTGGCTTCTTACTGGGGGTCTTAGATTCTTCATGTCTTTGTTATTTACTATTATAATAGTTGTAAAAAGTATATTTTACTTGACTTATAATGTAATTTTAGACTTGTAATTTAGTGAAGAAAACCTTCTACACTGTGTGCAGAATTATTTGGCAAATTAGTATTTTGATCACATCATCCTTTTTATACATGTTGTCCTACTCCAAGCTCTATAGGCTTGAAAGCCAACTACCAATCAAGTAAATCAGGTGATGTGCATCTCTGTAATGAGAAGGGGTGTGGTCTAATGACATCAACACCCTATATAAGGTGTGCTTAGTTATTAGGCAACTTCCTTTCCTTTGGCAAAATGGGTCAGAAGAGAGATTTGACAGACTCTGAAAAGTCAAAAATTGTGAGATGTCTTGCAGAGAGATGCAGCAGTCTTGAAATTGGCAAACTTTTGACGCGTGATCACCAAACAATCAAGCGTTTCATGGCAAATAGCCAACAGGGTCGCAAGAAACGTGTTGGAAAAAAAAAGGCGCAAAATAACTGCCCATGAATTGAGGAAAATCAAGCGTGAAGCTGCCAAGATGCCATTTGCCACCAGTTTTGCCATATTTCAGAGCTGCAACGTTACTGGAGTATCAAAAAGCACAAGGTGTGCGATACTCAGGGACATGGCCAAGGTAAGGAAGGCTGAAAAACGACCACCTTTGAACAAGAAACATAAGATAAAACGTCAAGACTGGGCCAAGAAATATCTTAAGACTGATTTTTCAGGTTTTATGGACTGATGAAATGCGAGTGACTCTTGATGGGCCAGATGGATAGGCCCGAGGCTGGATCAGTAAAGGGCAGAGAGCTCCACTCCGACTCAGATGCCAGCAAGGTGGAGGTGGGCTACTGGTATGGGCTGGTATCATCAAAGATGAATTTGTGGGACCTTTTCGGGTTGAGGATGGAGTGAAGCTCAACTCCCAGACCTACAGCCAGTTTCTGGAAGACACCTTCTTCAAGCAGTGGTACAGAAAGAAGTCGGTATCGGTCAAGAAGAACATGATTTTCATGCAGGACAATGCTCCATCACATGCATCCAAATACTCCACAGCGTGGCTGGCCAGTAAGGGTCTAAAAGAAGAAAAAAATTATGAACTGTGAGATCTACAGAGAGGGAAAACAGTCCACCTCTCTGAACAGTGTCTGGGAGGCTGTGGTGTCTGCTGCACGCAATGTTGGTCGTAAACAGATCAAGCAACTGACAGAATCTCTGGATGGAAGGCTTTTGAGTGTCATGGTAAAGAAAGGTGGCTGTATTGGTCACTGATTTGTTTGTGGTTTTGTTTTTAAATGTCAGAAATGTTTATTTCTAAATGTTGTTATATTGGTTTACCTGGTGAAAATAATGAGATGGGTATATATTTGTTTTTTTATTATGTTCCCTAATAATTCTGCACAGTAATGGTTACCTGCACAAACAGATATCCTCCTAAGATAGCCAAATCTAAAAAAAACGACTCCAACTTCCAAAAATATTAAGCTTTGATATTTGAGTCTTTTGGGTTGATTGAGAACAATGTTGTTCAATAATAAAAAGAATCCTCTCAAATACAGCTTGCCTAATAATTCTGCACACACTATAGAACTCAGTTGTTAATGTTTCAGTGCATGCAGCACATTTTCTGAGGTCATCTGGTATACCAGCTTGGGATTCTTTGTGTAGCACCAGTGGTACATCTACCACATTTTACAAACCACTGCCTCTCTCCCAAATAAGCACTGACAGGACGTCCCAATTGAGTTTTTTGGCCCCTTGATCTGATTAAAGTACTGTAATGTTTAGCAATGTCCGATACTGAACAAACCAAATCTTGTGTTTTCTATCTAACAATGCAGCCACACTGTTTAGGTAAGATTTGCTGATCATTAAAACTGAAGTAAACTCTTTTTAAGAGATTAGGTTATCCATACTTATGAAAATAACCCTACCCTCCATAAATGGATGCTTTAAAGGCAACATAATTTTTTCTTGTAAATCTGACCATTTTCCATGAGTTCTCCTATTCTTCTATTGGTTTTAAAACTGACGGTAAAGATATGGTGTTGGTGTATTTCCCCACCTCTCCCAGGCTCTACTGTACAATGGATCAAAACTGCAGACTCTAAACTGTTCTTTTGCCTTCTGAGAACGCTTCTGACTGTGGCAGGCTGGGAATAATGTCTGTTAATGGCACCTACAGGATGCCAGAGGGTGTTCTGTTACAATACAGTGGTAAAAACAAATGATTAGAACGGGATCAGGCTTTAAAAAGCCAATACCCCCATCCATACAAATGTGCCATATATAAAAAAAAAGGGATGCTTTAAAGGCAACATCCATTCTTTCTTTTAAACCTGACCCTTTCTTTCTGAGGTCTGTGGTTGTATTACAACCTTCTATTGCTTTGCACCTTTTGGTTTAAAACTAACGAAACGTAAGCACTGCTCCCACTGATAAAGCTGAGTAGTTCTGTTTCAATACTTTTGTTTTTAATCAGCCATAATTGGTGGTAAAGATATGGTGGTAGTGTTTCCCCACCTCTCCCAGACTCTACTGTATAATAGATCCAAACTGCAGACTCTAAACTGTTCTTTTACCTCCTGAGAATGCCCCTGACTGTGGCAGGCTGGGAATAATGGCACCTACAGGATGCCAGAGGGTGTTCTGCTACAATACAGCGGTAAAAACAAAGGATCGGAACTGGATCAGGCTTCAAAAATCCAATACCCCCATCCATACAAATGTGCCTGGACTGACCCCAATCCTGATCCACTACTGGTAACTGTTTAGAACTGATGTGGTCTACCAGTGTTCTTTGTCAGGTCTTGATGTATCTTTCAGATTTTTTTTTGATTTTATAGATTTCATATCAGAATTCAAAGGTCAGGACCATGGAATGTGTATCCAACAGGTTTGGGTTGGGGTTAACAAATGCTGGTTTATTTCATGCCCCATATTCATGAGATTCATGAGATCAGATTGCCCATAAATGCACTTACCTTGCATTTTGCAGATCCCTGTTCAGACTATTATTTATATAAAAAAGGATGATTTAAAGGCAACATCCATTCTTTCTTTCAAATGCACTTTGGCCATTTTTCCGTCTCCTGTGGTTATATCACGATCTTCTATTGCTTCAAAGTAGAGTCATAACTGATGAAAACAAATACAGCTTTCCTCAGTTGTGGCAAACAACATGCATTTGTCTCGAAATTGCTTTTCAAGTCTGTGTAGATAAAGCACCGTGGACCACTCTGTCAGTGGAAAGCATTTTTCTTTCCTTCACAGGACAAATGAACTGTCAGCGTTTAATGATAGATATTTGCATTGTGATACAGATTGTGTCCTTGGCCCTAAACATAAGATATAGATCCATTAATAATGAATTCAGATGAAGTGTTCCCTCTTTTCCAGCCTCGCCGTCGTAACATCTTAATAGATGTATACACCCATCACCAGTGGCTGTGGAGCATTAGAATGGAGACTCAGGAACGCAGCACAATAGCCATCTATCATATCAGCCTACTTCACCCTGCATTGCTTTATCCAGCGTCTGATACCTTGGCGTAGCTTTTCCCATATATTTCCATTTGCAACACAGCTTGATGGGTCAGTATGTATAATATAGACCTTTCCACAGCATCCTCATTGTTTTTCTTCCTGCTTTAGAAGTCTCCTAAGAAATCAAGAGGGTGTGAAAGACATTAGCAGTCATGCTTTTAAGACTGCATGTGTGTTGGTGTACAGGTGGTGGGTAGCATGTGTTGCTGTATGTTGTTGTATTTATAGCCACTCTGGCGTCTTGCTGGGTGGCTCTGATGGCTTTCATAATGGTTTCCAATGAGAGCCACCACTCGCTTTCAGCACCAAGCAGACAGGAAAGGAACCAGGATAAATAATAAGAATAACACTGAGCTGCATTTCTTTCTTACTCAGCTTTATGATTGTGGTGGTCCTCTGTACACTCTTACATATGAATGGTGCTGGGTTTGCATCCCTATCATCACTGGGATGGTACTCTTAAGAGTATGTTTTCAGTACCTTTAGTTAAGGGACATAATTGCGCCATATTCTACTGTAGTGGTGTTTCCACTACCTTTACTGTAGTAAATTGGGCATGTGGGCTGTGTTGTATTACTGAGCATTCAAGGGCACGTTTACACTGTTTACTATGCACTTTGAGGAGCAAAAATGTATCTGCACAGTCCCTTTTTCCCTGATTACATCCAAATGGTTCTTTGAGTGATGACCAAGAAGACTTTTGGTTCTATAAGGAACCGTATTTGTAAAGTGTGAGCTTTAAAAATGCCAGATAACCTTTAAATGGTGTGAAGGGAAGGTTCTTTAAACCCTCATGCATCTCAATTAGGCAAATGGGCCTCTGGTCACCTGGTTAAGTCAAATAATCTCTTTTTTCAAACTAATTTAAATCTTATTGGATAGTAACAGTTTACTCTCTTTCTGTAAGAATTACATATTTATTTTTGATTTATTATTTATAGATTATTATTTATAGATTTCTATTTTATTTAAATAGAAGTAAGCCTTCTTAACTTTCAATGGAAGTCAATGTAAAAACAGATTTTATTCCAAGTAATTGCTGAGCATTTCTATTGGTCCGTTCATAATGAAATTCATACATGGTTCTTCTATGGCGTCAATCATATAACCCTTTGTACCACTTTTTACTTTTTAAGAATGTCCATCATTATGCTGTACAGTGGAGTCCTGAAGTAACTGGTCAAAAAGGGTTCTTTAGGATGTTGGATATTAAAGAAGAACCACTTTTGATTCCCTATGGACAGTTTTTCAAACAGCCATGAGTTAGGAACGTGTGAAGAACCATGGCAAGAACCAAGAAGCTTCTGTTAGAGCACTATAAACAATGTAATCACCTTTTTGTTGGATTTGAAATGAAGCTCTGGATTAATTTCAGGCTGTTTGCTGTTTTCCCAAAAACTCCCCAAGAGTTATGAGAATGATTGAGTATTTGCTTCAGCCACACTGGAATCAGCTCACCATGGAAGATTTTACGGTCTTTGATGCCAGTCACTGAACACCTGGAGAAGTAAAAAAAATAGCTTACTTACATCTAACTAGGTAACTAAGTAAACGCCCATAAAACTGGAAATACATGTTCATATAATGCCAACAGACTTGCATTTGAAGAAACCACTTGTTTTCCAAAGGAGATGCTACAGTAAGTCAAGCTGGAGACCAGGCACCAAGAAATGACCTCTCTGTTGGAGAAGCACCAGGATTCCTCAACAGCTCTCTAAACTGAGGAAACAATGGGAGAAAACAGCCACAGTTATGTTAAGTTCCAGTTATATTGTCCTGGAAGAGCTTTTCACAGTCAGTGACTACTCGTCTTCCAGACGAGCACTTGCTAAACCAAACAAACTTGAGCTTTTTCTCAGAGCCTTTAAACTGAAACAGTCCTGAACTTTAACGCCTGTAGATTAAAACCGGCCCCGGCTGGACAATATAGGGGTCCTTCAGTGCACTTAAGGCTGGTGGAACGGTCTTTGTCAGGGCCAAGCTCAGGCCTATGGTGGGGTATACGCTACTCAAAGTCACTGTTATGGTCGTTACAAGGACAATTAGCAAAGTAGTGCTAAAACACTCTCTTCACACTGTGAAGGAGGAGAAGAGTCCCTAAAAGTTAACTCTGAAGACCTGGAGAAGAAACACAAACATCTATAGCAGATGTTTGGCTTGTGTGTGTATATACAGCTTTGGAAAAAAATAAGAGACCTACATTAGACCCTACATGATCAGTTTCTCTGGTTTTACTATTTCCAGGCAGTGTGTTTAAGGGAAATCAACATTTACGTTGTATTTCATAAACCATGGACATAATTTCCCCCAAATTCCAAATACAAATATTACTATTTAGAGCATTTATTTATTTATCTGCAGAAATGACAACTGCTCTAAAACAACTGTTCAAATAATGTAATTATAATAATTATAATGTAAAGAAGTTATTATTCAGATTTAATCACAGTACTAATATCTGAACTTTTAAGAGCATTCAGAAATCACTATGGTGAAATAACCTCGACGGCCAATCACAGCTCTCATGTCTCGGCCGGCTCTCCACTAGTCTTTCACATTGCTGTTGGGACTTTATGCCGTTCATAGTCTGCAGATTCAGATAACTCAGCTCTGTTTGATGAAATTCCTGGAATAACACATATATATGCAAATTTAAGAAAACAAATGAAATGTAAATGTATTCAATTAGCTATAATGAACATCTACTAGTGGCAGCATTTCACAAATATGATATCGTATCTTAGCCATCATGTTTGCTTTAAAAGCTGAGAAATACACCCTTTAAAAAGGAGCTCATCAAGCATCCATTAATAAAAAAGCGTTATAGAACCATATTGACTCACAGAATCCTTTAAATGTGCCTAGTTAGGTCAAAGAACCCATCTTCAGTAGATAACTTTTTCTTAGATAACCCAATTTTAAGGGCATTGAAGTGCCAACTTAGACCGAAATGAAATTTAGACTGTAAATGCAAGTTTGTTTCTTTCTCTGATTGGATAATACAACCATATATTTCCATTTTGAATGAACATCAATAAATATCTATGTATAACATTTATGGATAGCTGTTAGATCATTCTTCCCCGTAGGGTTTGACTCATAATTTAAATGTTGCTATACTATTCAAATTAGTTATGTACAATTATGTCCATGTATGTATGTGTATATATTAATAAATTATTACATTTATATTATTTACATTGGAATTCTGCATGGACAGGTATGTGCTCATTCTCATTTACCCATTTGTTTTTTTGTGAAGAAATTAAAAATAAGCAAAATTAATATTCTGTCATAACATCAATCAAAAGTTCTTTAAACCTCACACATCTCTATTAGAAATGGTTCTCTATGGTATTAAAAGTGGCTCTTTTGTGGCATCTCTCAGATAACCCTCAGCATTTAAATTCTTAAGAATGTATATCAGTTTACTGTACAGTGAGCGAGGTCCAGAAGTAACTCATCAAAAGGGAATGATTTGGTTCCCTATGGACAAATCTTCAAAAGGCTGTGACATAGGAACAGATGAAGATATCAAATTCAAATTAATTATGCAATTAGAGGTCAGCGTATATTTATAAATAATTGCAATTATATTATTTACATTGATATTCTGTATAGGCCGGTCTGAGCTCATGCTTATTTTGCTAATTTGTTTTGAAGAAATTAAAAATAACAAAATAACAAAATAATGCTTTACAAAATAAAATTTGCTTTAACAAAACACACACAAACAAAATTGTATGTAAAAAAAAAATGTTGACCATAACAAATATTGTATATTCACATTTCATTAAAAGTTTAGACCTGCACTTCTGAATGCATCAGCTATCAATTATTTATTTGTGTGAAATTAAGTTGTAGAAATCTCTATTTCAGATACATCAGACATTATGTTGTGAACTTAAAATCAAATCAATGTTTACTGGTCAGATACACACTCATACACGTACAACTGGCTTTCCATCCAGAAGTGCTTTCAGTTGTTTACATTTAAGGCATTTAGCAGATGCTCTTCCAGAGCGGCTTACAAAAGTGCTTCACTATTTACCCAAGAAGAACCTCAGCTAGTTTAAATAGACTAAAATTCAAAGATCCTCTAATCTTAGACTCTACTAAACACAAGACAGTAAGGAGACCATAATACTCTTCTCTTCGCCTGAGTACTCTCAGAAGAGGAGGGTCTTCAGTCTGGGTTTGAAGACAGTGAGTGTTGGACTCTGCTGTTCAGACCCCCAGGGGAAGTTCATTCCACCACTTCGGTGCAGGACAGTAAAAAGTCTGGACGCTCGTCTTCCGTGGATCTTAAAGGATGGCGGGTCGAGCCGAGCCGTACTTGAAGCTGGAAGGGCTCTTGGTGCAGATCAGGCTCTTTTGACCATCGCCATCAATGTTGTTCATGTTGATCTTCATTTTAAAAACAGCTTAAAGAAGCCATGCCTTGATTAGATGTAGTAGATTTCACATGTCACTGAAAACATCATAAGCTTCCTCACAGGATAGTATCTATTAACACGTTTTTGTGGTTCATAACTCCAGTTATCAATGTCATTGAATCTTTAACTTTGATGAATGTCACCCACCACAGCAAGGACAACTGTTAGTATGCTTGTTAGTTTGATGCCATCATTGCTACATATCTTTTGAGCTCAATTAAAAGGCTGAAAATTGGATCAAGCGAGCTAAAAATAGCAATGCATTTGGGGAGAGTTTTGATTAACATAATGAAAAAATAGCCCCATATAAGTTTATGTTGTACGTCCAAGAGCGAAAGAGAGAGAGAGCGAGCGAGAGAGATCAGCCTGAGGACTCACTCAACCTCGCTGCAGCTCGCCGTGTGCTCAGGATCGGTCTCAGCATTCCCTGGGTATTTACGGAAAAACATTGGACTTTATGAGCTGCATACTCAATGAGGGCCTGAGAGCTATGGGGCTGCAGACGAAGCCGTATATCTGCCTTAAAGGAGCCGATTCGGAGACAGCGGCAGCGTTTAACCACATATTACACACCATCTGCCCCGCCACTTCATCTACCCGCAGAGACTGGCACACACCGCTCTCCGAGGCGGAGCTTTTATTACCAGGTGATGTGTAGGTTAATGACAGACATGATGGATTTAAGCAGAGGAGATCGGAATATACAGCCGCTGGAATTGCTCTTTGACTTTCTGCGTTCCTTTAGTGCAGAGTCCCATAAAGCATATGCACGACTTAAGCTCCCTGTGTTTGTTCCTCACCACTGTGGAAAAGGGACATGGTAGCAATGTTTTGAATGTGGGTGCAGGTGTGGTGGTCTATAGAAAGGAATAAAAATGGGAATATCATAAGAATATATCATGAATGGCACAGAGTAATTGTATCTCTGTTTATCTATTTATCTTTCTAATGTATTTTTTTCAACATAATCTAACTGGATCTCCCAGTGGTTCAGGGGCCTACTTCTAATGCACAACCCAGGAGTTGAGAGTTCGAATCCTGAGCCATGCCGCTTTGCCATCGACAGCCAGCTTCCAAGAGAGCACAATTAGCTGTGCTTTCTCAGGGTGGGTAGGTGGCGCTCTCTCTCCCCTCATGATTCTTAAGCAATGTTGTCTGGCACAAGCCTTAGCTTCCTAGTGTCGGGAGCATTGCTAGTGCTAATAAACCGTATACCTCACCATGTGGAAGAGACTTAAGGCATCAGGATTGACTTAAACATTACTTAATATAACAAATTAACACAGAATTAAATGAATTAAATTGCCGTTTGTCATTTATTTATTTGTTCCATGGATCGGCCGTTCCTGCTCATTTTGTTAATATCGATCGACCGATATCTGATCCTAATATCGGATCGGTGCATCCCTACTTCTAATACACTGATTCAGATCACTTTGCTGTCTTTCCTGTCTTTGCTGGTGAGCACCACAACAAACCACTGTGTGGAAATGGCTTGAACTTCAGGTCTCGAGTAGCGTTCACTTACATTTAGCCTGATACTTCTTCTGACGTTTACCCACACCCTCACTGTCAGGCTATTTAGGCTGTTGAAGATTAGCCATGCTCCTCTGTTTGTCTGCCAGACTATCCTGCTCCTCATCGGGCTGCTGAGGGTTTATTGACCGATCAGGCAGAAATGACCCTCGTTTGTTTCCTCTGCTGCTGTAATGGCAGATCTCGTTCACAGGGCACAGCATCGATGGGCACGGGGTAAACAAGACACCTGCACGTTTTATTAGCATTCCCTTTCCACAGAAATCACTCCAATAAGATACATTAAATGGACAAAAGTATTGGGACACACCTATTAATCATTGATTTCGTGTTATTCAGTCCCATTGTCACTACAGGTATATAATATATAGTGAAAGAGTAGGAGGTTCTAAAGAGCTCACTGAACTCCAGTGTGGTTCTGTATGTAATAGGAGACACCGCTGCACCAACAACAACAAGTCAGCTGGTGAAATTTAGACCCTCCCTCCTAGATCTTTCTCCATCAGCTGTGAGTGGTATTATTATTATTATTATTATTGAACAGTGGAAGAGTTTAGGAGGAACAGCTCACAGAGAGCAGCTCAGTGTCCACCGAGTGTCTGTCAGACCACGTAAAGTTACAGAGCGGGGTCAGGGCAGAGTGCTGCTGCTGCTGTTGGAGCTTAGAGCAAAGGGGGACCAGCTCCATATTAATAATGCCTATGGGATTAGAGTGGGACGTCATACAAGCTCCTGTAGGTGTAATGTGAAGGTGTCCCAATACTTTTGTCCTTTTTATCTATTTTCTAATATCCTATGCCACACACATTAGTTTATTATTCACCCCCAATTGTGAATGCCAGATGTTCTATCTTGTGTTTCATCCGAGTCGCATGACGCCAGCCAACCACATCGTATTTAACTCCTGCTAATGCAAGATCACTGGACTGCTAAACACACTTCAACAGACACCCACGTTGGTCAGCATTGTGCTGAGTGATGGCGGGAAGATGAAGGGCCATCATATCCACCCAGAGAAAGCAAGGCTGATTGGGTTCTCTGTGACTCCAGGCCATGGATGGATGGATCTTCTGAGGACAGGGCCACCACTTAGACAGCTACACCACTCAAGAGCTCCATTCACTTATACAGGTATACATTCAGTCTTAATTGAAAGGTAGGCCGGTACACTGAGGTGTATATTGATACTGAAGTGGACATTTGGATGTGAAAATTGCAGAAGAATAATTATAAACATTCTAAAAATGCACACTCCACTGTCAGAACAGGGGATTATACAGGTATGGTTTTGATATTTAAAATACAGTCAACACAAATATACTCTTGAAGATATAAAAGATCCCATTTTGAACCTAATGAGCTTTAAAGTTTAAGTTAAAGTCTTAACTACTCTTATTATTGCTATTATATATTTTCTTTTATTATATAAAAATTAATATAATTAATTATATATTTTAATAATATAAAATTATATGTTTTTCAAAAATATATATTTTTTACCTTTTATATGGAATTATTTTCAAAATAAGTGTATAGAGTCACAGATAATCTTCCATCATGTTCTCTAACTGTAGATGTTCCCATATAATATACACTTCAGTGTTCATTTGTGACAGTCCTGCTCCCTTTTTATGTATTAGACTTTTTATTTTCTACTGATTACTGCTAAAGTATGATATGAGAGACTACTTAAACTCACACATTTGACTATTTATTTCTGTTTTTTATATAAAAAGTTGTTCTCTTTTGAGATCTATATTAGTGATTTTTAAGTAAGCTAGACATTTTGTCACTTATCACTTACCACTATATATATATATATATATATATATATATATATATATATATATATATATATATATATATATATAACATATCACAAACTATATAAATAAAAATAATATATATCCTGGAAAGTGTAATTTTATATATATATATATATATATATTTTTTTTAATATATATATATTTTTTTTAAATATAATTTTTATTTAATAAATTTGAGTGTAAATATGTGTACATAAGTCACGTCCTAAAGCATAAATATTTGTTGTAGCTTCACCTTACATAATGCACGCAAACAACCCCCCCCCCCAAAAAAAATGAGGCAAAAATGCACAATTTATTTAAATTGATTTATAAGTAAAATTAAATTACATTTAGAAAATTTATAAAAAAATGTTTCTTAAATATGCAGAAAATATTTGTTTCCTGTAGAGGATTTGTTCACTTTTTAATTCTTAGAAAATCAACAACATTAGACATTTTACCAGAATAATTGCTTTCGCAAAATTTCCACAAAATTTATTTGGAATTGTGTGCAGTCCAGGAATACCTTAATCCCTGTCCAGGAATCCGACCCTCAGATTTTTCTTCTAATGTACAGAATTGAACAAATAAAAATAACTGTACATTATAATCTGCAAAACTGTGTTTCCTGTAGAGGAGTTGTGTAGAGTGAGGGGGTGGGGGTGGGGGTGGGCAATGACTCTGTATCCTTATCTGGTCAGGTGTCATGACTCATTATATTTAGAGTCAATTTGCATAATGCAAGAGGCATCAAATTAGATTTGCATAATGTATTTGATTACACCTGTTATTAACTGTGAGTGACATTGATTTAGTAAATGGGCTGGTTTAAGGTTAATAGTCGCTGTCACCTTGCCCAGTACTCAGTGTCAGTGCATTGATGCTGCTTTAAACCACCTCAGTCTTAATCTTTCCCTTAATCTCCATTCTTGCCCTGCAACCTCAAACACCAGCAAAGGTAAAAGCTGGAATAAAAAACTGCAATACTATGAAAAATAAATGCTTTGTTTTAAAATATAAAGCAATATAATATAATAATAAAATAATATATGGATTAATTAAGTCTAAATTTAATTCTGGATTCGATATAAACTAAATTCTACTACCTAATGAATCTAACTGAACTAAAAAAAATATATATATATTTTTATTTATATTTATAATTTTTTTTTTTTTTTAACCAGCAGACTTTTCTCAATTTCTTCCTTCTTGTATACCCTTGACTGGATGAGTAAAAGCAGTGCATTTTTGACAGAGATGAAAAACAGCCTTTATATAATTTTTTTTTATTTGAAGAACAGCTCATCACTGTATATGAGTGGCAGTGAATGCACCAATATGATATTTTTTGTAAATATATTTTTATTGTTTTTCAAAAATAAGAGATAGAATAAACAAACACACTGACACACCACTGAGAAACAAAAATAAATAAGTATGTAAATCAATAAAATGCATTAAATGAGATCCTGAGATCCTGGGATCTCTAACGAAGTCAATAGCCTCGGACCACAGTCGAATCATGGCTGCCCTGGCATGGTGTAATCTGGCAGTATTTTGCTCTAGTATAAGAACCAAAAAAGAATGTATATTAAAATAGGTATTTAAAAAGCGAAAGAAGTTTCTTCAGCTTGTCTGTTTAAAGCAAAAAAAACAAACAAACAAACAAAAAAAAACAACAACTATGTTTTCAGTAATTGAGTTGATGTGATGTACGTATTTAACTCGGGTAGAACTGAGGATGAGGAGAAGCCTTTTCCCCCAGGCCATTCAGGCTCTCAACCAGGACAAGGGCTAGGACTATATCTACTTTTGGTTTGGGATTTTTTGTTTGGGATCATATTAATGGCCCAGTCTTTGGCACTCAAATCTGTTGTTGCTAGCCAAGGTGCACTCGACTGGAAGTGAAAGAGCTTTTTCAGTAGCTGCCTTGCCATTATGGATAAGCCTACTGGTCTCTAAAAGGTGTCATCCACAGTTCATGGTTTTTAATTTAAACTATTTTAAAAATAAATTAATAAATTAATAATAAAAAAGAAAATTAAAAAACAAAAATGGAAATAAAATTAAAGTAAAATAAATAAAATATAGTACAAAATGGAACTCAAAAGCTTAGACAATTTAAAAGAACAGAAAAATTATTGATATATTTTTTTATTCTATTTTATTTATTTTACTTTGATGTTATGTCTATATAAATAATATAATCTTTTTAGTTCCACTTTTACATCTGAACACAGCTGTAGCTACATAACACACACACACACACACATCCATTCATGGCCTTCACTTAAATCTATTGCATAGTGGTCTAATAATTGTTACCAAAAAGATCGACATTAACACAGAGTTTGTGGAAGGTCAGGAAAAAACAGTATTAATACGCCACACATCGCCCTCATCAGGGGCTTTGAGTGTTATTAGCCACTTTATTAGCCAAAGTCATTCCATTGGGGAAATAGATATGGCTGATGTTAGCTCTCACAGCCCTGGAAAGCCACATTAATCCATGGTAATTACCCCAGAGGAGAGCAAATCAAGACGAACTAATGCTCAGTGTGATCATCAATTTCCCCCAGAATGCCCTACATTTTCATACAGGAAGCCACTCATTCCTGTGACTCCTGCCCAAGACCTCCAGTTCAGGTATGTATTAGCATGTCCTTGGATAAGAAAACATTGGAACAAAGCATTAGGGCAAATTAGGCTATTAACATTGAAAAGAGCATTTACGCACAGGATCAATAGGCTGCTGCCTTGTTTAAAGGACCCCGCAGTGTCCTTAAGCCATTAGAGAGAGATTATGACTTGGCCGTAATTGATGACATGCAGATGGGACGATAATTATCGACACCTACCGAACCGATAATTACTCCACCTTAGGTGATGGGGTGCTTCTGAAGGTGTGTAAGAGAAATTCATCTGAACTCATTAATGTTTAAATTGGGAACGTGATTTAAAGGCCTCGTCGTTATTGATTAGGATTGCTGAAGTACTTTTTTTTTTTTTGTCTTTAGCAAAACCAAACAATCTTACGAATTGAGATTTCTGTTTCCAGAGCCAAAAAAATCTACAAATTAATGAACAAACAAGACAGCAAACACGCTGTGGTGCCTTCCAATCAGGTCAGACCAATGTTTTTTTTTTAATAAACTTAACTTAGTTATGTTCTCTTATGTTTTACTTCTGCAACTCAATTAGTTGACTTTAGTCAATAATACATATTGATTCAGCCCCCAAAACATTAGTAAATGAGCTGCAGCTGAAACTGATGAAATATCATGTACGATTTTTAGTCTGTGGCTCCGCCCTCTTAACCTATTTCTGTTAGTCCCACCTGCAGGTTAGAACTTCCCCATCACAAGATGTCCCCAGGTTCAGAGGCCTTTGATGGTGTAGCTCTGAACCCTTGCTGGCATTTGAACTTATGATCATCTCAAACCTAATGATGAGCAGCAGTTAGACCGTAGGGCCGGTCTAGAGCTGTGAAATTACACTACATACAAACTTATAGTTCTGAGTACGTTTACCATTTACTTTACGAAGGGATTCTTTCTCAGACTCAGAAATGAACATGGCTTCACAGCTCTCGAGTGGAGTGACTGTCTAACTGCCTGCTTCTCAAGTGGAAGATGATGATAAGGTCAAATCTCAACAACACCACCAACAGCCCTCCATGGTCAGGAGTCTGGCAACAAGAAGGCCTCTCCTGTTCCACGTGATGGGAGGAGTTGTAACCTGCAGATAAGGGAATAAACAGTAGACAGATTGAGGGGGTGGAGCCACAGATTATTTAATCTGTGGCTCCAAAGTATTGGAGCCACAAAAAGTATTTAATCAGTTTTTGAGCTGAGATGTGAATTTGGAGAACTTTTGGCTAAAGTAAGTTAAGTTAACTTAAAAATAAAATATTATATTTTAATTTGGCCTAAATTGCTATTTTTTACAGTGTAGACCTGCCGAGGTTAGTCACATGTAGTGGCACACAGCCCGTATGTGTGTTACTTTTATCTGTAAAGGAGAGAAAAGGAAGGAAGGCTGAAATGATCTTTTCATTATCTCCTCTCCTTGTGAGGCCAGCCTTCTTCTGTTGTTGAGTTTCAGTGCTGGACAGCCTCCCCCTCTCCCCCCCCCCCCCCCCCCCGCACAGTGTTCACAGCAATAATAGCCTTAAATGGGAATAAAATTACTTTTCCCTTTTCATCAGTTGTTATGCTAAAGCTCTAACCTCAGAGTGACCGCGGAGTGGGGATCAGGCCGGGGGTCTGTCGGGGTCTGGCTGAAGCTGAATGGCGCAGAGGGAGAGCCTTCTGTTCTCCATATGGGTGTATTGTCTTGGTAATGCAGCACACTTCTGGCCTCACTACTGCAGAACACACTGCTGCCTTGGTTCACACACTCTCTCTCACACACACACACATTTAAGAGGGCCCCAACAAGGGAGTGTTTAATAGCCCAGAAGTTTAGCAGATAAGTAAGCCTATATGTACACTCACATACATACACACACATACGATCATTTAAAAAACTTTAAGGAGTGGACAGTGTTACAGTGGCTGATTTTCTAACTGTTCTGAGATCTTCTAAAACCACTTCCCAGACTCCTCTACATCTCCACCCTTCTTTCTGAAGGCCTCAGAGAGCTCTCTGGATCTGGCCATGATGGTGATGATCTTCTTCACCCCTCACTTCAACCATCAAGATCAGATCAGACTAAACGTCTGAGGTTTAAATAAGACTCCAGACTCCTCCAGAATAATCCTCTCCAACCATGTTCTGATCATCTGCAGCTGATCTTCTGCTCCAGATTCTGAATCTAAGTAATAATTTTTTTGGGGGGGGAGGAGCACGTCTATACAAACTGGTGGGGCTATTTTTTGGTAATAGAATAGATTTGGCGTAACACTGTTGGCCCTTTTGGCACTTTAGGCTGTTTAAGGGGTTAATATAAAAATGAATTAAATGATTAAATGTTACATCAGTATGTTAATAAGACAAAGATTTTCTGGGGTCCTAATTTTTCCACATGCCTGTTTCTATTACCTGCATAAAGAAACATACAGTAGTGGTTGGTGTGGCGCAACAGATAACACCGCTACTGGCCTGTGAGCTACCATACCATGTGGGAGACTGGGGTTCGATTCCTGGTCTGGGTGACTATGCTGTGCTACACCAATTAGAGTCCTTGGGCAAGACTCCTAGTACTACGTTGGCCCTCCTCTGTAATACAAGTAACCTTGTAAGTCGCTCTGGATAAGAGCATCAGCTAAATAGGTCTCAGCAAACTATTCCCTAAAGGTACTTAAGGCCTTAATTCTAATGCTTCTGTATTGTACACCTTATTTGCCAACACTGTCTACTAGGGATGGGACTGAATAATAACACAGTATACAAAATGAGGAGACAATACTGTAAATTTAAAGCAGATATGAATACCAGTAATCCTGTATGGGTCCCAATCCGTAAGAAATTCTTTGAAATTTACTTGCTTTTATAAACTCTTGACACAACAAGGTGCAGTATAGTGGACAACAACACAGACTGGGGTTCCCCCCAGTTGGTTAAGCACTCTACTCTACAACAATACCAGTCCTTGGTTAAGACTCCTCTTACCTCTGCATTATCCTACCTGTGTAACATGATTCGTGTGTAGAAGCTCTAGATAAAAGTATCAGTCAAATGCTTTAGCTGTTAATGTAAACCGAAAGATTCACCAGAAATGTCACTCATTTGTGTTTGACACTTCCAACTTCCATTGCTTCCAACTGCTGAGCTGTATCTCATAGCCTCAATAACTATATATGGGAAGAGCTGACTAGCAAATGGATCCACATGGCTACCAGATCAGTAGAATTTCCTCTGCCTTGCTGCCACATTTCGATTCAAACTGACCCCAATTCACAAAACAAGTCAAGTCGAGTGGGTTTTATTGTCATTTCAACTACATACAGAGTACACAGTGAAACGAAACAACGTTCCTCCAGGACCATGGTGCAACATAGACAGTGCATACAAGACACAAGTGCAACACAAACAAACAAGTGCGGACAGACAACACAACACAGTACAGACCAGAGAATAATAAATAATTGACGGTAGTGTGCAAATTGTGCAATGTGTAATAAATAGAGTCCAGTGAGGTAGTAAAGTAAAGTTATTAGTACAATGCTTTGTGCAAAAATGCTTCCCTATATTGTCTGGGGTAGAGAACAGAGAGAGAGAGACAGAGAGAGAGAGAGAGAAAGAGAGAAAGAACATGTACCAGAAAGACATCAGTTCAGAAGTTGAGTTGTGTTGAGGAGTCTGATGGCTTGGGGGAAGAAGCTGTTGCACAGTCTGGTCGTGTTGGACCGGATGCTGCGGTACCTTCTTCCTGATGGCAGGAGGGAGAACAGTCTGTGTGAAGGGTGGGTGGAGTCATCCACAATGCTGGTTGCTTTGCGGATGCAGCGGGTGGTGTAAATGTCCATGACGGAGGGGAGAGAGACTCCGATGATCCTCTCAGCTGTCCTCACAATGCGTTGGAGGGACTTGAATTACATTTTCATTCTATATTTACTGACTAAAATATGATTTCAGTTTAATATTTACTGTTTAAAATGTCCCCCTGTTATTTCCAATTAGATCTGGCCCTCCATATAGCCAATTCAGACCACATGCTGCTCCCAGGGCAGCAGATCTCTGAAGTGGGGGTCCAATAAAAAGATACATATGTTTAAAATATATGTTTAGTTTAATGCTTGTTGTACAGTTCACTTTCAGCACTCTTCAAATAACCCTCAAATAAAGCTTCTGGGATATAAATGTGACATAATTGCAATAAAAACATGAAAACAATCTTTTCATTCATGCTATTATTGGTGATCAGACCAAAGTGCTATATATTTAAAACATAATGCAGCCTACACAATATAAAGCAGTTTATATATGCCATAATAGTGTCAGTGCCAGAACAAAACCTTGTATTTCCAAACTGGCAAGTTTCTTAACTTTCAATGGAAGTCAAGGTAACAAGATTTCTGTTGGACCTGTTATAAAGGACAACTGCCAGATTCACATGATCTCAAACAGTGAATAGTGAACAGCAAGAAATTGAGATAAAAGGTTCCATACCATGATATCATCGCTGTAAATAACGTAGATGGTTTCAAAGCAAGCAGATTTATTGACACAATAAGACAAACAAAAGAGGGCAAGTGAGGCAAAAAAGCAGCAAACCATGAACAACAGTGATCAACAAAAACCTGAACGTAGCAAACAAGAGGGCAAACTGAAAACAAACCTGGGACTGGGGGTTGAGCTGGGGGACCAGCTACTGAGCTACAACGGCTAGGCCGACCAAACCTGGAACCGCAGCAAGCGAGCGAGGGTCGCCTAGCTGGAACGTGGGTAGCCAGAGAATCCAGACCGTGAGTGAGCGAGCTTCGCAGAAAAGAGGGAAACCTCTCGGGCAACCTCAAGGTCCTAAACGAGTTCATGTTTCATGTTCATTTGGTTCATGAGTTGGACCGCCATTCAGTGCCGAGGCTTCTTAAATACCCCCAATCCCAGGTGTAACTCATGAACCAAATGAACATGAAACGAGACACTGAATCAAACACAAAAACACTTCCTGTAGCTGCTGCTCACATCAGATTCAAAACCTTGATGCTGGCCTACAAAAGCCAAGACTGGACAAGCCAGCCCCTCCATACTTGATGACTTTGGTCAAAAGCCAATCCACACCAAGAGCCCTTCCAGCTTTAAGTACGGCTCGGCTCGACCCGCCATCCTTTAAGATCCACGGAAGACGAGCGTCCAGACATTTTTCTGTCCTGCACCGAAGTGGTGGAATGAACTTCCCCTGGGTGTCCGAACAGCAGAGTCCAACACTCACTGTCTTCAAACCCAGACTGAAGACCCTCCTCTTCTGAGAGTATTTAGGCGAATAGTAGAGTGGTCTCCTTACTGACTTGTGTTTGGTAGAGTCTAAACTTAGAGGATCTTTTTGCATGAAGGTGACAATACTGAATTATTCCCTATTACTCAAATACAGCAGTTTCCAAATTATTTGGCCTAATTTGGCTTAATTCTGCAGTGTTGGTCTGTTTCTTTCCCTAAAGGTCTTTAGTTTTCCACTTCTCTATCTCCTGCTATTATTCTCTGTCCTTCAACCCCCCTCCCTCATTCTCTCACTCCATCTCCACCTCAACACCCCCCCACCCCCTGTGTCCCATCGAGGCATACGTCCCGCATTGTGTCCACAGCGGCGAGTGGAAATAGTTCGGAGGTGTGTTAGTCCCGTTCCGCGTGTCTCCACTCCACAAGTCCTGCAGTAGTTGAAGGTCGCCTGGTCAATGAATATGAAGGCTCTCCCTATTACAACTCTGTCAAAGACAAATAGCAAAGTGTTGCTAAATGAAATGCTACATTGCACCATTTTGTGGAGGACAAGGGACATTTTCAGCATGGCTGCCCGCGCACTCGCCTCACGGCCGTCCCCGGGAAAACCACTTTGTTTGACCCTAAGGAGTGAGAATTGACAAAGCAAGCTGGGAGCATTTGTTTCATCTGCTAAGCCAAAGATTGAAAATGATTTCCCAACGCGCCGTCTGAGGATCCAGTGAAAGGGGTCATCAATTATTTCCTGCCTGCTGCCGTGTGTGTGTATGTGTGTGTGGAGGCTGTTTTTACTGAGCACAGGTTTCTGCCTGAGCGGACGCTGAGCCACTCTCTTAGCGGCGCCGTTATTGATGGAGAAAGAGGGCGAAGTAAACAGAGTCCTAAAGTCCGCAGGCACTTTTTATTTTTGTTGTTTTTGGGTTTTTTTTCGCTCTTGTTCTGTGGATAGGTGGCTGCACTGATCATGTGAACGTAATGGTTGTATAGCACAGGAAACAAGCAGTGTGGACTGGTGAAGTACATTACTTGCCTACCCTGGTAAAAAAAAACTAAAAAAACTAGTGTGCTTAACTTTATTATGCTACAGAGCACTGAAGTGTACTAGAGTGGTGCTAAAATATAAGTATTTTTGTGTTTATTATATTTTAATTGTTCAATAATAGTACAAAAGCCTAATTTTTTATTGTCATAAGTGTACTTAACTGTGCTAAAATTGAGTTTTACTATAAAAATACTACTGGATATCGATTTTTGTCATTTTTTAGTTTCCTCCATGGTTTGAACCCTGTAGCTGCTTATGTACAGTGTGTAAATAGATCTGGATGAATGGACCAATAGAAATCTTCTAAAGTACTTGGAATATACTCTTGTTACATTGACTTCCAAATTCAAATTCAATCAAATTTAAGAGCATTTTGCCCTCTCCCATAAAGACATAATTTGAGATACATATTTGTTTATTGGACAGTGATGATATGTATGTTAATCCTTTATTCATATTAACTTAAATTGAAATTAAAACCATATTTAATTTAAAAAGTATTGCAATTGCATTAATATTAGACACTGAGTGCATTAGAAAAGTACTAAAATAGTACAGTATAGTTCAAACAGAAGAAACATAAACATGGGTTTCATTCTTGCTGGAAGGTAAGGGGACTGTTAATGTAATTGATCGGCCACACCTACCAAGGATTAGAATGTCCAGGACTTCACGGCCTGTACTTGAAGATCTCTGTCAGACTTTTTCTAACCAATATATTAACAATTATCATTTTAACAAAAGCTGATGGTATTATTCTGCATTCATGCATGAGTGGTCCAATTAGCATTCAGCTAACATGAAGCCACACTCAGCAGCAGCAAAAGTGGTAACTCACTCTTACAACCTTCAACATTGAAGCCAGGCAACTACAACACTGTATAGATTACAAGGGAATGCATAGGGGAAAGGTAGCCTGGGGGGAACGACTACATGGTAATGGTGAGTGAAGGGGGAAACACACGCCCAGGATTGCGTTAAACTAATGTTTTGTTTGTTGAAAGCACAATATTGCATGTATTTAGAATATATTTAGTAAATATTGAGAGTATATTTGCACATACTTATTTAAATCTCAGTATATATTTTAAGTACAATTATGTGCATTTTGTTTTACTAGTGTATCATCATGTGTACCTTGAATCCTCAAAATTGCAAATATTTATTTCTTCTTACGTTCATTAAAAACCATATCCCAATTTTACCCAAACCTAATCCTTACCCCAGCCCTAACCTAAAACCTAATCCCAACTCCAACCCTGGCCCCGTAATCTCAGACCAATGCCACTAAGATCCAGTTCCAGACTGGTGTCAGCAGCAGCAGGTCCTTGGCATCTGGTTGAGGGTGTTGAGATGATCTGTATTAGACCTGTTAGATGATCAGAGATTTCTCTGGTGAACATCTACAGATCTGAACTTGTCCAAATACAGAGAGGAAAATCTGGATTTAGAAGAAGTCTTCAGTAAAAGTCTCTGATGATCTACTGGATGTTTAAAATCTGCTCCATTACTGATCTGTTGTTTGTTAAAGCATTTGAAAAACATAAGGCCAACATGTCAATCTTTCAACCCTTTCTCAAGTAAATTCAGGATGTCTTTAACGTTCTGCTTAGAATGAGTTAGTTTAGCTTGTGCCAAGCTGCAGTTTCCGAATTCTATATCTGCAGAAATGTGTATATAAATAAACTTATGTTCAACATTAAGAAATGCTGTGGTTCACCTCTCATTTATCTCAAATCCTCTCGAATCATTTCAAGAAGAATCTGGTGGGTAAGAAGTGAACATCAGCCTTGATGATGCAGCTGGTTTACAGTTTACAGTTTTCAGCTCTCATTTCTGGGCAGGTCAAAAAAATGACATCATTAAAATGGTTCCTCGAGGGTTCTTCAATAATATAATAGTTCATAGGTTATAGTTCTTGATCTGTGAACACTCCAAGAACCAGCTGAATGCTTCTATGGTAGTGTCCATGAATTGTTCATCTCTATGGCAGAATGGCAGCACATGGAGCTGAAGTGAGCAGGGCATCTGTTTGAGATACTAACCTATGTCGATTAACATAGATTGCAGGGGTCATTGTGTTTTGGCTGTTTTAAGGATGCGCTGTATGTTTTGGGAAGACTAATCAGTGGACAGATTTGATGAACCAGTGGAATTAAGCTGATTTTGCATCTCCTTCAAAGCTGAACATTTAAATCCCATGGGTGGGACTGTATTGACCAAGGCCAGCCATAGCAAATCACTCACTGCTGGGTTAAATTTCTATATTTTTAAAATGATTCTCAACTCAGAAGATGCTTTCTGACTCTACTGAGACTAATGTTGGTAGTCTATATCTGGTGGCAAGCTCAGCTTTGATTATATACACTACTGTACATTACACTAATATACATAACTGTTAAAACTGTTAAAAATGTGCAGTTGCCACAGCGATGTCCCAGTGTAATATAAAGGTGTGTGCAATATGGCGTATCACTAAGGGAGAAGCAAAAACCTACAAAGAGATATTTGTAAGGAGCTTTGGCTTGGAGGTAAAGCTTTATGGGTATACTTAGCGTAAACACAGGCCTGTGTTAAGCTTTTAATAGGAGCACAGGTTATTTCTGATTTCGCTGAACTAGCGGAGACTCAGCTGTAAGCAAACGGCTGGCTTTTTGTGAAAATTGCCTTTTAGATTGGCTTTTTAAAGCAGTGAACAGTAGGCTAATGTCTGGAGGCCCAGACTCAGCCCAAGCCTGTCAGTGATTTATGGTCTGGGTCAGCCGCAAATTGACTCGTATGCAAGGAATGCAAATGGAAGCAGGGCCATTTGATGGAGAAGCTCATTCCCAGGCCTAAACGTTCTAAATTAACCACACCAACTCACACGTCATGATCTAAACAGACATTTTTCTTGCTTCCCAACCCCGCCCGCCCCTCCCTCCGTCCACCCTAAACTATAATCCGAATCATAAGTCAATTTATTACACAAACAATGATATTGCTCTGGATTTCCGAGGATCAATGGGTTTGATGAAGAGGCTTCATTTCAGGAAATAAACCTATGAAATTAGCTCTGGAATGGAGGGAGTATGTAAATTGATTCAGGGAAGGTACCCAGACAATGGCAGTGTTTCATCTAATGCTACAAACAACAACAACAACAACAACAACAACAAAAAATAAATAAATGATGCATCCGTCACAACAATAAACCAAACTGATGTAGAGAACCTCTGCAGATTCACATTTATCCCTCAGCCAGCCATGTAGTTGATTGGAGACTCTTATGAGGCTGAGGTTTGGTTGCACACCTCGCCTCCTCCTACTCGGGACCACACACATTAGATCCATAATGATATGATAATATAATGTTTGTCCACTTCATTAAACCTAAACTATTCCCCCTCACACTCTCCGATTAGCCAAATGGAGCCCTGGCTCAGGAGGAACAAACAGTGCCGGCATGGTTTGAGTGTTTCTTTGCGTTTAGTAAAAGCTGCGACACTAATCTCATAACACACTGAATTAATCCATATCATAAAACTTCTGAATGCACATGCAGTTATACTGAAATTGAGTTATGCGCTACACTCTGAAGCGGTGAGGGCAAACCAACTCAAAGTAAATGACTCAAAACCCTGTGTTTAACGTGTATGCTTCATGTTCAGTGGCCTGAGATGGAGATTTAAGCACTGCTCTTGGGTTTGTGCTCTCTGCTGCATGGAATAATATTAATATTAATAATAATCAGCTGAGTTGGCAGTTTACTTTATACTCTATGGCTTTTCTACACCGTATGAAAAATATTCTAAAATATTAACCAGAGTTTTTACAAGAACCAGATCTGCACTGAACCAATCTCCAACATGCCAACTTTCAATGGAAGCGACCCAGTTGTCTAGAACATCACAGTTTGGTTCTTGTCAAAGTGTCTCAGGTTCTTACAGGTGCTTTCAACACCCCCATCACCTTCAAGAACTGACTGTTCACTCGCTGACTAATGTATCCACCCCTTGACAGATGAAGCCACTGTAGATAAAGAAAGTCAACGTTGTGTATGTCACTTGTCAGTGGTTCTAATGTTATGGCTGATCAGCATAAATCATCACTGTCACAGAAGAATTCTTCAAAATTGGCTAAATCTGCAACCTCACAACTTTAAAGGAGAATGGAAAAACCTTAAAAATGTTGGAGTGTTTCTATTGGTCCATTCATCATGAAATATTGAGATAATGTAACAAACAAGTGTCAGATACACCTAGGCAAAAAGTGCAAAGATTGTGATACAAGGTTTTTGCATGACAATGGTGATATACTGAATTAATATAATTTACTGAATGATATGATGACATATCAGCACACCTGAGCAGTAGAACAGTTGTATGTGGTGGTTCAGTGACTTTTATCAATAATGTATCAATAATATGAATGTAGTTCTGACCAGATGGTGGACAGATGCCCATTGTGAGACTTGGTTCCACCCCAAGGTTTTTTCCTCCAGCTCTGAGGGAGTTTTCTGTTTTTCTCACCAGGGGTCTTTATGTTTGTGTTTTATGATTTGTTGATATTTTGTCCTTTTACTGATTCCTGTAAAGATGCTTTGTCACAACATCAGTTGTAAAAGTGATATTCAAATATTTTTGAATATTGAATTGACTATTTATCCATTGCACAAATGCAACAGTTCCTAGAAATACATTCTCTTTATGTAAGCAATGACTTACACATTTCTCCGTAATATGGAAGGGCCATTTAACCTGGCAAAGAACCATCTAAACGTTCCAAGGTTTCTATAAATAGTTTGTATAGATTGTAAAGACACCCTTAAAATGGGGTTCTTCTATTTTTTCAACAACAATGGTTTCATATAAAGCATTGAAAGTGCCAAAAAAATAATAATTAAATGATTTAATGGTTTGTTGTCTGGTTACACAGTTCTTCATATACAACCTCCTGTAGATGTTTTTTTTTTGTTGTTGTTGTTGTTTAAACCACAAACAGGTGGTTCATTATTCTTTGTTAGTCAAATAATCATTTTCACAACTATATACAGTAAAAGAGGAAATGCCCTTTAATTTTAATGTATGTTGATTTAATGAGTCATTTTGATTGAGTTCCATTACTTTGGTCCATTTATAATGACATGGTCTCAATATAACAAACAGCTTACTTTTTGTTTAATTTGGGTATTATCTTCACCTTCAATATTTGCATCTTTATTGTTATGAGCTGTAAAGTGCATATTGTATATATTGAATATATGCAAGGGTTTTCATTCCTGAAGAAATCCCTTATATGACTAGAATTGGTTATTAAAAAGCCTGATCTTTGTGGCTTGGTACATTGTGGAAGCATGAATGCTTTACTGAAGATTATTTATTATATGGAAAAACCATTTATCCTGACAAAGAACTATTTAAGCAAAGTTTCATTAAGTGCTCATGGGTGAACAGTATATACACCCTTATCAAAGTGTAGTCAATGGTTTTATATTGCAAAAAAAGGAATCATTTGAATGCTTAAATGGTTCTTCGCATGGAAATGTGGTTCTTCATATACAAACACAACCTCTTGTAGATGAATCTTTGAAGCACCAAACAGGGTTCCACTATCAGAGTCCTGTTCAATACAATATACAGTACAATCCTTGAATAGTCCTTTGTAATATTCTTAATGTTAAGATACATCACTTTCATCATTTTGAAATATTTCTATTGGTAAATTCATAATGAAATATTCAGACAATCTAAAGAACAGCTTTATATATGTAGAATATATCCAAGATTTTTAATTTGTAAATGGAATTCCTAATGTCACTAGAATATGTAATTAACAACAGCGTGATAGTGATAATATATTAGATTCTCAATCATATGGATGAACGATTTATCCTGGCAAAGAACCATTTAAACATTAATGTTTTTGTTGTTGTTTTTTTTTTATTCCTCAAGATTGAGAGTTTTTTTTTTTATAAAGGTTCTACATAGAACCAGTTGAATGTTTAATTGGTTGATTGCCTGGTTAAATTATAAGGAGTTGTTTATTTCAGAATATATTCAAGGGTTTTAATTCCTGATGGAATTTCTAATGTCACTAGAATTTGTAAACCCTTTTCTAAGCTTGCCCAAGCTTTGTAGCTTGGTTCACTGTGGAAGCAAGAATCTTTTATACAAGGTTCTCCATCATATGAAAGAACAATTTAACCCAGTCAAGAACCATTTAAACATTTAAAAGTTTATTTGATTACAGTTTTAAATAATTAAAAATGGGTTTTTTGAGGTTTTTTCTTCAGTAAAGACTGGTTTTATTTAAAGTCATAACAACTAAAACAACCATTTGAATGTTTTAAAACTACAATTTCCTGGTTATATGGTTCTTTAAAGTACCAAAAAGGGTTCCACTCTTGTTTTGAGTGAAATAATTATTTTATGTACTCTATAAAAAAAGCTCTATTTACCCACTTTTATGCTTGTAGTAGAAGGGAAATAATGTAAATGTTAATGTATTTTGATATAATGGCATTTGTTTGAGTCATTTTAAATAATTTCTATTGGCCCATTGATGAATTTCTACAATAACATGTTCACACAATCTAAACAACAGCTTTATTTGTTTATTAAGGTTTTATTTTAACCTTCAACATTTGATTTTTTTATTATCATAAGCTGTATATTGTAGAATAAATGCAAGGGTTTTAATTTCTAATTAAATTAGTATATTTTATAATGACCTGGTCACAGAACAGCTTTATTTGTGTTTTATTTAGGTTTCATTTAATGCTTAAATTGTTCTTTTCCTTGTTTAAGGGTAAGTTTATTATATATAAAGCATTAAAATTAAACCTTTTGTAGCTGATTCTCTAAAGTACCAAGAAGGGTTTATTGTCATGAACCCTTTATCATTACTCTATACAGTAGAACCTTTGAGTAACATTTTTAAGCATTCAGGAGAAGGGAAAACGCCCTTAATTTTAGTGTACATTGATTTAATGAGATTTGATTCATTTGAGGTTTCATTTTAAATAATTTCTATTGGTCCATTTATAATGTCATGTTCACACAATCTAAAGATTATATAATCATAATGAGCTATATATTGTGGAATTCTTAATGCGACTAGAATTTGCTATTAAAAATCCAGATCTTTGTAGCTTGATACATTCTGGAAGCCATCATCATTTAAACAACATTCTCCATGATAGGAAAAAACCTATTTAACCTGGAAAAGATCCATTTATAACTTTTTCTTGAGTCCATATAATTATAAATACAATCTTAAAAATATTTTTTTTCAAGTGTTCTTTAGTAAAGACTTTTATTTCGAAATATTACAATTTAATCCATTTCAGTGTTTAAATCATGTAAAATGTGTTTAATGTTAATTACATTTTGACTCAATTTTTGAGTCATTGGTCCATTCTTAATAAAATGTGACACACTGTAAAGGACAGCTTATTCATTTATTAATATATTATTGTGACCCTCAAAAACTTTTCAAGGGTTCTTAAGTGAAGACAGTGGTTTTTTTTAGAATCATAACAACTCAAACACACATTTGCATGTTTTAAATGGTTGATTGCCTGGATAAATTGTTCTTTAAAGCACCAAAAAGGATTCCCCTATGAGTCAAATAACCCAATTTCAGTACTATGTGCAGTGCATCCTATAAGATACCCATTTTAACCCATGTAAAACCATCTATAATATTAATTACATTGATTTAATGAGTCCATTTGACTCATTGCTATTGGTCCATTAATAATAAAGTTTGACCCACTGTAAAGGACAGCTTTATTCATTTATTAACATATTATTTTCACCCTTTTTTTTACCTATTTAGTTTAGCATATATTCAAGGGGTTTCATTCCTAATGGAATTCCTAATGTCACTATAATTTTTAACAAAACACAAACCCTTTTCTAAGCTCACCCAAGCTTTGTAGCTTGGTGCACTGTGGAAACAACAATCGTTGAAACAACAATTTTATAAAAGGTTCTCCATCATATGACAGAACCATTTAACCCAGCAAAGAACCAGTTACAGGTTAAACATTTAAAGGTTTCTTTGAGTCATTACAATTGTAAATAATGAAATGGGTTTTTCAAGGGTTCTTAAGTGAAGACAGTGGTTTTATTTACAATAACAACTCAAACACACATTTGCATGTTTTAAATGGTTGATTACCTGGATAAATTGTTCTTTAAAGCACCAAAAAGGGGTTCCACTATGAGTCAAAGAACCCAATTTCAGTACTATATGCAGTGCATCCTTTAAGAAACCCATTTTAACCCATGTAAAACTATCTATAATATTAATTACATTGATGTAATGAGTCAGATTGACTCATTGCTATTGGTCCATTAATAATAAAATTTGACACACTGTAAAGGACAGCTTTATTCATTTATTAACGTATTATTATTTTAAAATCATTATTTTATCAAAAACTGAATCTGTATTATAAGGAGTTGTTCATATATAATAATATATTTAAGAGGTTTGATTCCTAATGGAATTCCTAATGTCACTAGAATTTGTAACAAAACACGAACCCTTTCCTAAGCTGGCCCGAGCTTTGTAGCTTGGTGCACGGCAGAAGCCAGTATCTTTGTGACCCGTGTTTTATCCCTAGGGCTGGGGGGATTTACCAAAGGGGACAAAAACCTGGGAAAGATCCTATTCCCTCTGGACCATCATTAAATGTTATTCCATCAAATGCACAGACAGTTTACAAGCTGCTCAATTTGTAATGCTATCGTCTTTGCCCTAGAGATACGCTTTAGCTCCTGTCTGTTTATAGATCTTTGAGGTCTTTTAAAATCCTCAGGAGCTGCTTCATTACCGCAGCCTGTTCGGAGAGACGTGGGGGACGGAGATGATACGGAGGTGTCAAATAGTTAATGAGGGACGTTTGAGAGAAACTGGAGGTGGTTATCTTCAGATGGAAATAATCACATTGATATTTGTCATTAGGGAACATTCCCAAATGAACAGTCCTGCATGTGGTGTTGCCTTCTCCACTGCTGCTCTAGTACAGACACTGTACATGAGGAGCTGCATGGAACCTGTTCTGGGTGACAATGGGGCTTTGTGTTGTTTTTCTGTTCCTTTAACTGCTCAGCCGTGTTCAGAGGCTCTGCATCACAAGGACAGACGCTGAATAATGTCTTCCTCCTCTTTTAGGCAGGGCCATGCTTGGTTGCTTATAGAATGGCTTTGCCAGAATAGCAGAGATGGTGGCTTTTGTCCAAATCTGCACAAAGAGAGGTACGTTGAGGAAAAGACAGTGGTGTATTTTTTTATAGCCGGTGTAAAATATATCACTGCTGTCCATTTTTGTCCATTTTTAGTTTTCTCCATGATTTAAACTCAATAGCTGATTTTATACACTGTGTAAATAATCTTGGATGAATGAACTGACCAATAGAAATACTCTAAATTACTTGGAAAATTGACTCCAATTCAAAGTTAAGGACGTTTTGGCCTTGTCCTGTTAAGTCACCATTTTGGAGATACATGTTTTTCATTGGACAGCGACCAAATGCATTCACTGAACTGATTCTAGGCAATTTGACCTGCCTGGTACATTGTTGGTGTCATTTTAAAAGCTTGTCTGCCTTCTTTGACCAGCTGGTGTGAATATTTCACAATAAATGGGCCAAAATTACTCAGTATAATAATGCACATTAGCAAAAAAGACGTTGGGCCTTCTTCGCCCTTAAAAAAAAAAAAAAACATGTATGTAATTTTCATGAAGATTCTGATATTCCGCAGTGTTTTCTCATTTGGGATTTGTTCAATTTACAAAGACAATGGGATCCATCATTATAAGCTTTAAAAACACATCATAAATTATTTCTGTTAGGACATTTCTTAAGAACTAGTACATTGCTAGTGTAATATTAAAAGATTGTCCACCTTCTTTGACCAGCTGCTCTTTATGCTATGTGAACATTGCAATGAATGGGCCACAATGAAGTATAAGAGGATAAGAATGACTTATTATGATAATGTACATTAGTTTTAGGAACATTCTTAAGAAGAAAAGTTGTCTTAAAACCAACATATGCAGTTTTCATAAAGATTCATGGTATTTCCGTGATGTATTTTATTATATTTGCATGATGTATTTTCATGAAGATTCTAATATTCACCAGTGTTTTCTTATTTGGGATTTGTTACATTTACAAAGACAGCAGGATCCATCATTATAAGAGCAGAGCTGTGAACAATTCAGCAGTTTAAAAACATCATGAATCTGATGTAGGACTTTCTGTTAGGATGTTTCTCAAGAACTGATACATTGCTGGTGTCATATTAAAGGATTGTCTGCCTTTTTTGACCAGCTGCTCTTTATGCTGTGTGAACATTTTACAACGAATGGGCCACAATGAAATATAAGGGGTCCTGAATTACTCATTACAATAATGTACATTAGTTCTAAGAACATTGGGCCTTTTTCGCCAACCATTCTTAAAAAGGTTGTCTTAAAACCCACTTATGCAGTTTTCATAAAGGGTCATGGAATTTCCATGAAGATTCTGATATCCACCAGTGTTTTCTCATTTGGGATTTGTTGAGAATGGCAATGGTATCCATTATTTTAAGAGCAGAGCTCTAATAGTCATAACATAGGACTTTTCTTAAAAACGAATTGAATCTGATGTAAAATTTCCTAAGAAGCAGCATAATGGCCAAAACAGACCTAAATACAGCGCAGAACTAAAGCTTGTTTTATTATAGTAAATATTTCTCCTTGTGTTTAAACAGCAACTCAAAAATAATTTGATCTCTTACATTCTTTTACATCTAAAAACCACATTTGTACCAAAAGGAAACTTTAAAAAATCCACTATTGTGACAGTGGATGTTTTTTAACATTATATCTATATCTACAAATATTTTTTTTTGGGTTTGGGCCTTCCCTCCATACAACCACAGCATTTCAGGCCACTGAAAATCGAGGCTTTTGAAAACGCTCCCTAGGGAGGTTTTTGAGAGCCCTGTTTTCAGTGTTTTTATATGTGGATGAGCAAAACAGCTGACATCAGGGTGTGTGCTCACATTTGGGTAAAAATAATTCCATTAGCGTTTTTTCTAAAATCTTGTCTTTTAGTGACCTGAAACACTGTGTTCTTGTGGATAGAGCAAAAAGCTATGTTTAAAAAATGTGTGTATGTGTAGGTGGAGGCTGGGTGAGACAGTTATCAAAATGTCCAAAAATTTGTGGACACGCTACTTTAAGTTGCATCCATTATCGACCCAAATGTGCAAATGTACACACGCACAGCTTATCACAGCTTGTCTAGTCCCTGTAGAGAAGAAGTACTTCCAATGGAATAGGACTCTCTGGAGCAAATTAACATGAACCTATTGGCACCACGCTGCCTAATACTGGGTGTGGTCTAGAGGAGTATAAAGCCCCCCAGCATTGAACTGTGGAGCAGTGGAAGAACTGTGTTTTCTAGAATGATGGTTGGTGCTACATCTGGTAATTTTGGGACGCGTTATGGAGTTGGGTTGGGATGAGGTGGGGTGGTAATCATCCAGCATTCTGACCTCACAAACTATCTTGTTGCTGAATGCAATCAAATCCTCACAGCAATTCCCCTCCGAAAATCTTGTAGAAAGCCTTCTTCACTGGACAGTAGAGACAGTTACTCCAACAGTAGCATGGCAAACTATTTTTTAATACCCCTGATTTCAGAAAAAACAATGAATGAGCAGGTGTCCCAATACTTTTGTCAATGTAGTTTACTTTGTATATTTCATATTTGTTTGTTTTTTTTGCCATAAGAGACATACACACTCACTCTCTCACTCACTTTCTCACTCACTCTCTCACTCTCCAGTGTATTAACATATCCATCCTTTATGTCATGGCCAATATGTTCCCAGACGCTTCGCCATACTGAAATGCTGCAACCAGTTCTGCTGGAAAGTGGAGCCTGAGGCTGCGAAAGGGACACTAGGGACACATTCACACACACACACATACACACATGCACACACACACACACACAGAGGGAGCTGTGAAATCATTTGAATGATCCTGTATTTAAGCAGGCTGTCTCTGCCACACCAGATGAGACACACTGAAGATTTACTACCTCTCACACTATAGGTTAAACACATTCGGTAGAAGCTGAGCCGCAGGCTGCGGTCCTGTGGGGACGTTCGAGCTGCGATCGCTCCCTATTCAAATATAACAAGCATGAACCTTTTGTGACAAGTACCCTCCGAGACTCCCCCACGTCAATGCATATGCAAAGACGGGATCGGATCTTCTTGTATTATTCATGTCAGAACAAATGCTGTTCTGAGGGGGATTAGCTTTCCTGACGTGTGTCTTTTTTGAGGTTTGGATGAAGTGATACTTCCTATAAAAGATAATACGGAACATCATCAAGGCTTTTATTGTGCTGCTTGATGTTGATTTAAAAAAAAAAAAAGACTAATAGACTAATGTTTAAAAGAAGGCGCTAGATAGATTGACAAAAGTAATGGGACACCTGGTCATTTATTGTGTTTTTCTGAAGTCAGGAGTATTAAATTGTTGAGTAACTGTGTCTACTGCCCAGGAAGGAGGCTTTCTGATAGATTTTGGAGGATTTTGGAGCAGAATTGCTGTGAGGGTTTGATTGCATTCAGCCATAAGCTCCACTGGTCTACAGTGCCAATAGGATCGTATTGATCTGTACCTGAGAGACTTTGACATTTGTGACTTAGGTAATAGCTGGAATTTACTCATGTATTTTACCAGAGTAACAATAAAAGAAACTGAGGTGGGAGGAACAGTCAATAATGGACCATATGCACATATTTGGCATTATTTGCTCATATTATTTACATATTAAAGTGATATCAGTGAGTTATTAATGGGAAAGTCTGGATTAAAAAGCCCAAAATAGCTCATTTCTGTTTGTAGACTTTAAGGGTTAATTGGTTTACATCATTTACACTACAGCCTGGAAAAAATGAAGACAGCACCCTACATTATCAGTTTCTCTGCTTTTACTATTTATAGGCATTGTGTTTAGAGAAATTAACATTTACATTGTATTTAATAAACCATGCAGAACATTTCCTCTAAATTCCAAATAAATATATTTACTATTTAGAGCATTTATTTATTTTGTTTGCAGAAATGACAACTGCTCAAAATCAACTGCTTAAATAATGCAGATAAATGATGATAATAATTATAATGTAAAGAAGTTATTATTCAGAGTTAATCACAGTACTAATATCTGAATTTTGAGAGCATTCAGAAATCACTATGCTGAAATAACCTCGACAGCCAATCACAGCTCTCATGTCTCGGCCGGCTCTCCACTAGTCTTTCACATTGCTGTTGGGACTTTATGCCATTAATAGTCTACAGATTCAGATAACTCAGCTTTGTTTAATGAAATTCCTGGAATTAAACGTCTGCCAGACATGTAGAGATGCAGATTTAATAAATAAATAAATGAAATTGTCTCTTAATTTTCTCCAGGGCTGTTTTCTTATGGAGGTTCTTTAACTATTTTGTCTTTCACAAAAAAAGCATAGGTGGAAAAGTGCATTAAAGATTTCCCCATGTACGTTAAGAATTAGGCCTAGAGGCCTAAACAGATTCATCACATACTACAGCATATAGCACATGCTTTAGAGATGGCAGTGGAGTTGGACCCCCTCTGTCTCTGTAAACACTAAACACGTAAAACCACGGAAGTCGTCTTAATAAACTCAGCTTTTGCGCAGTCCCCATTAACCAACACGAACCCTCGCTGTGGTTGGATAACAATAATAATAGCCCAAAATAAGTCCTGCCGTTCAGGCTATTTAACAGTGCGGTTCCCGGGGTGGGGGGACATTAGCACTAAGTGTGCGTTAGTGTCAGAGATTGGCCTAAGTATCTTCCCTGTGTGAGTCCAGTCTTCAGCTTTAATTCACATCTGAATAAAAGGCCCTCCTGCCGGGATCACATCAACACGATTAGGCTCACTTTTACCCAGCATTCACGCCACCGTCCACCAGTACCATACTGCGCCAGAGCTGCTCTCATCAGCACCCACCAGCATCCCTCATTCGTTTACAGACACAGTCTAATGGGCATATTAGTGCAGGATGCAGGGGATGTTGTAGGATTATGAGTTTATGTTTTATTTACTTTCGTTTTCGGTTCACTGCCGTCATACCAAACAGAAAGGACTGGGTGATGATGGAATGAATAATTGTCCGAACGTAGCATTAGGAAAACTCCCAGCTTGGCACCATGACAATAAATGATAACTCCAGTGAGTTAATGCCAACTTATTTTGAGATTGGAAATCTGTGGAATATTTCTTTACTGGCAGTAGGAATCCTAACTGGCTCACTATATTTGATATTTGAAGGCTACCGACCAACAAGATCTCATAAAATTCACACATTAGGCGAAGTAAACAAAGGCATTTACAAGATATTTCACACATGTATTTTAATTCATTAAATGAGCTCCCGTCCACAGGTGGTGCTGTTTTGCCTACTACACCAAACAAGCCTGCCATGTACTTGAAGAGTGTTCCTACAACTACAGTTATACTGATTTTCTCCATTATGGAGATTCTAATAAAAGGATCAACAGACAAAAACTCCTGCAGAAATGGCAAGAATTTCACACTATACTATGGTTGAGTTTAGGGTAAGGGTTAGGTTAAGTTTAGGTTTAGATGTATGTTAGATTAAATTTAGGTTAGGTAATGGTTAGAATTAGGTTTAGGTGTAGTATTAGGTTTGGGTGTAGTAGGTTAAGGTTAGAATTAGGTTTAGATGTAGTAGGTTAAGTGTAGGTTAGATTAAGGTTAGAATTAAGTTAAGGTGTAGGTTAGGTTAAGTTAAGGTGTAGGTTGAGATTAGAATTAGGTTTAGGTGTAGGTTAGGTTAAGTTTAGGTTTAGATGTATGTTAGATTATGTTTAGTTTAGGTTATGGTTAGAATTAGGTTTAGATGTAGTATTAGGTTTGGGTGTAGTAGGTTATGGTTAGAATTAGGTTTATATGTAGTAGGTTCAGTTTCGGTGTAGTAGGTTATGGTTGGAATTAGGTTTGGGTGTAGTAGGTTATGGTTGGAATTAGGTTAAAGTTAGAATTAAATTAAGGTGTAGGTTAGGTTAAGTTTAGGTGAGGTTGAGATTAGAATTAGGTTTGGGTGTAGGTTAGATTATGTTTAGTTTAGGTTAAGTTCAGGTTAGGTTACGGTTAGAATTAGGTTTAGATGTAGTATTAGGTTTGGGTGTAGTAGGGTATGGTTAGAATTAGGTTTAGATGTAGTATTAGGTTTGGGTGTAGTATTAGGTTTAGGTGTAATAGGTTATGGTTAGAATTAGGTTTAGGTGTAGTATTAGGTTTGGGTGTAGTAGGTTATGGTTGGAATTAGGTTAAAGTTGAAATTAAATTAAGGTGTAGGTTAGGTTAAGTTTAGGTGAGGTTGAGATTAGAATTAGGTTTGGGTGTAGGTTAGATTATGTTTAGTTTAGGTTAAATTCAGGTTAGGTTCTGGTTAGAATTAGGTTTAGGTGTAGTATTAGGTTTAGGTGTAATAGGTTATGGTTGGAATTTGGTTTAGGTGTAGTAGGTTATGGTTGGAATTAGGTTTAGGTGTAGTAGGTCGGGTTCAGGTTTAAGTTGAGGTGTAGGTTCAGGTAATACAATTTCACTGGTTGCTTTGTAGCATTTTCTGTTCAGATTGTTTGATTTTTGTGTGTCTGGGTTGTGTCAGTAATTTGTGCAGATGTACAAATGCACACAGGTGGAGCTATATTTAGTGCATACTGTACTAATCCTAACACAGTCTTTTAGGTACATATGCATATATTACCCCTGAGACTAGGCTGTACCTACACAATAACCCTTATAAAACACACAGTGGATAAAATCGTTAAAAAATAATACTTATCACTATTGGCAAGATGCCCACTGCAGCCTCAGCTTTCTGTTCTTGGCTGACAGAAGTGGAATCGATCGTGGTCTTGTTTTTATTCAGACGTGTTTTAAACTTTAGAACCGTTGCCTAATTTTCTACAAATCATTCATGTCGTCACTTACATGGTCACATTTCTATTTTTATTTTATTTTATTTTTTTGCATTCACAGCCTATTCACATAGCTACTAGTGCTGATGGCTTAAAATGAAGGAAACTCGTGTGGGTGCAGTCATGAAAAATAGATATAGAATAATAGATTTTTTGGAAATAGAATAGAAATGGAAATACATTTTTAAAGCACTACTTTTATATGAATGATATTTGCATTTGTTCTAATATTAAGTTTTACTGAGTAAATAAACACTTACTGCCCAGATAAGGCAATATTATATATTAATAATATATTATAATTAATCATATTAATTAATAATATATATTAATTATATATTAATATAAGAAATCTGGAAACATGGAATTGCTAAAAACATGGAATTGATAACGTATGTTAATATCGCTCAAAGATGTTTGGTATCAGATCACGTCTGAATAACTGATCAATAACAGGTGACGGGTCATGATCACAAAAATAAACAAAGCGAAGAGCGTCCTCATTTACGGTGGTCAGTGAATAGGACTGTTGGAAATGCTTACCGTGTATAGACCCAGCTTGTGACTTTAGGGCTCGCTTTCTTTTTCGGTCCTTTATTTATTTATTTTGTCCCTCCGTAAAGACACCTCTCACGGCCTGCTGCTCGCGCTCAGATAAATTGACCTGTGTCGGATCACCTGCGGCTCTGTGTTGTGGATGGAGAAGGGGACAGACAGAGAGAGAGAGAGACAGAGAGGCCCATAGTGGCATCAATAAAACTCTACTGTATACGTTCAGCAGGCTGTTCACTCAGTCGAGAAGGCCCGAACAATACACAAAGGCCCCAGAGCTCCAGCGAAATTGTTGTACGAAGCCACTGGACCCTGACTGACAAAATGGGGTGCAAATGTTAAGTACAACAAGATGTAAAAAATGCGAGCATTAGAGGAGGGTGCAAGCCTATAACCCGACACATAACTGAAAACACTCGTTCAAATGTAGCCGACCCCACAAGATGAAGAAGACGATGGTCGGTTTCGAAGTTAAAAGTGTGGTAAATGTGGTAAATTACCTTTATTTGCAAGAAACTTTAACTAAACTTAGGCTAGTCTTAAGCTCTCTTGACTACTGACATTTTTTACCTTTGCATCCCAGTTTGGCAAATAATTCACACTGATCTGAGCCTCAAAATCATTAGCAAATGAGCTGCCACTGAAACTGCTTAAATACTTTGTTAGAAGTTTAGTCTGTGGCTCCGCCCCCTCGTTTTTTTGTTGTTGTTGTTTACACTGTTTATTCCCGTTTGCAGGTTAGAACTTCTATTTGGGGAATTCCTTTCCTTCCTCTTCTCAGCATTTAAACATGTGGTCTCCTGAGTCTTTTGACAAGCAGGCAGTTAGACAGCTGTGCCACTCCAGAGCTAAGAAATCATTGGCATTTCTGTGTCTGAGAAAGAAGGCGAGGTAAACTGTGTTTTTATGTAGTGTAATTGCACAGCTCTAGACCGGCCCTACAGTCTAACTGCTGCTTATCATCAAGTGTGAGAAGGTCTTAATGTTCAGATCCCAGCAAGGGCTCAGCTCTTCATTGTTAAAAGCTTCCCAGTCTGGGAATGTCATGTGATAGGGGGGTCCTAACCTGCAGATGTAAATAAAAAGTAAACTGGTTGAGGGGCGGAGCCACAGACTAAACATTTTACCCAATATTTAAGCAGTTTCAGCTGCAGCTCATTTATTAATGCTTTTGAGGCTATTGTTGACGAAACTGAGATGCAAAAGTAAGAAATGTGAGTTAGGAGGACTTTTGACTTAAACGTTAACTCAAAAAATGCTCTGTAAGCAGTTACTGCATTATTTCAAATGTAGATCTTCTGAGACGCAAATTTTAACTACTAAAATGTTTACCTACTTGTACAACAAAAAAAGTTATATCAGCTTCAACTTGGTAAATTTGCTCTTTTGTCTTTTATAATTTCTTGAAAAAATATGCTTTCTGACTACAATTTGTCCTTTTCAGATTCCAGAGTTATTAATACTGGGTTGATGAGATGCCAGCCGATGCCGTTAAGAGTCTCTTAATGACAGTGATGGCCTTTAAAAGCACATTGAGGGACTTTTTTTGTCTGATTTGCTGCTGCTCAGCAGTGCTTTCCTCGTTAATGAATTTTTAATACCCTTAATGACAGCAGAAGAATGATGTAATTAAGGAGGCCAAGTTAGGAAAAACCGCTGACCAACACACTTTCTGGAGAATATCTTAATAGCACTTTCATTAAACGATCATATTAGCTTAATGAATAGATTGCCTTCAAGGGGACTGTGTTCCTCTGAAGAATCCAATGCAGTCTTCAGGTTAAAAGTTAATGGATGAATGGAAAGACTGAATAGATTAAGTGCACAAATCTATGAACACTGAGAAGGCTTATTGATGGCCAAATAAAGCTCTGTTCTTCAGATTGACTTTACTGAGGGTGCTGCTTCTTCCTGTGCATGTATGTCATAAACCTCATCACACTGTTATCCAACAGTAATGCTGAAAAGTTTGGTAGACCAATTAGAGGCTTCAGACCTATTTGTTTATGGTTTGGTAGGGTCACCTTATTTTAATACACTGCAAACTGGTCTACACCTTTTTATATGTGGTATCTGCCTTCATATCTTTGGATACATTACTAAAAACAGTGTAACTTTGTAAAGATGGCGTTATATCAGCTGGAATACAATGTCTATGACATGCTTTGGTCAAAATATCTTAAAGGATTCACCTCTTCAGCATCTTTTTCAACCAGTCGAAATAGCCCTGTTCAGAACAGCCGACTTGAGTGCCTGTTCCTTTAAATGATAATGAGCCACTGCTCCTCCCGCCCCCCCACACCACACCATTGACACTACTCCACTACAGCGCTACACAAAGTATTAGACTTTATTTCTGTTTGCACTAAAACAATATTTACTTCACCTTGAGTTCACCTCTCTTTGTGTTGTGAATCATAGCTTCCAACAGATACTTTATTAATATTTACATGTGTTAATTGATTTTAACTGTTAATAAGGGCACAAAGACTAATAAAGTTTAGTAGCTGATCGGAACTGATCTGGTCACACTTTTCATTAGTCCTTTCCAGGCTAAACAAATTCAGTGTCATTTTTTCCTGTTTAGTTACCGCAAGGTAACTAACGTTTACTTCACCTTGAGGTTACATCTCTCATGTTTTCAGACCTCGGTAGCTTACCAAAAACTAATAGGGTTGTCTTATTTCACAGCTTCCTGGTTGGTCGTCACTCCAGACATCCAGATATATGTGCACAAGTACTGGAAAGGTGAGTTTTCATAATATGCCCTACTTAAAATTCCAGGTTTGTTATATCTACAGTCAAATTATTCAGTAATACATGAACTATGATGCTGGTTATAGTTCCTGAATTACATGTATTAAAAACTGGTTGAGTTATTTGTTTGAGCTTGGGCATTCTGGTAACTTCTAGACATTTAATTTCATTATTAATTTGATTTATAATTGTTTTATATTGTACAGTATAATAAAACTTATATGGATTTTGACTAAAGCTTCTGAAATAAGTGAGAATAATAATAATAAGAAACAGAGTTGCAGTTCTTGTAATATGAAAAAAGTGCATGTTTAGCAGCCAGATTAAAATATTATAAATGGAAATATACAAAATACATTTAACATTATTATATTAATTTGCCTATAGCCTCTGTAGTTTAAACAAATCTCCCGCATTCGTTAAAAAGGCACTTTTTAAAATCTCAGTCAGAATCCAGATATAACAAATATGCAGTTAAATACATACATAGTGAGGGAGCAAATGAAGAAGGCACTCTATATGTGATTTGATGAGAAAATAACTTGTGTTGAAATGTTTTCTCATACTCAGTAAAACAGGAGCATTTGTGATATCGATTTACAAAAAGAGGGAAGTCAAGTCCCTTGGCAGTAAAAGGAACGGGGAATGATTAATGTCCTTCTCACAGAAAGAAATTATATGGAATAAATTAAACTACAGCGGCAGCAAATTGAAAAATAAGGATGCAAATGAAGTTTGAATGCTTAATATTTTATCAAGAAAAATAGCCAATGAGGCCCAAAAATGATGAGGGATTGGCTGAGGAGCATGATATTAGCCATAATGACCAAGGCTTTGCGTTCTATACTGCAGGAATTTACCTGTCAGGAATGATTTTGTTCCAGAAAGGAGAGAAATGGAGAAAACCACCGTCTGCTTAGAACGTAAAGCAACCCGGTTTCATCCAGTCGAGAATTTCAGAATAAAGAATAAAAATTATTTTACAACCAGCAACAGAATGCACTCCTAAAATGAGGGTTACTCAAGGGTTTCCCAGTGAGGGCAATGGTTCTATGTACAGCTGTAAATGGTTCTTTGCATATATGTAAATATGTATATATATATATATATATATATATATATATATATATATATATATATATATATATATATATAAATTCTAAACTTTGAATGAAAGTCAATCTAAAATAAAAGTTTACTCCAAATAATTCATTTCTATTGGTCCTTTCAGCCAGAATTATTTACACTGTGTACAAAGTAGCTACAGGGTTTAAAAAACTAAAAACAGACAAATGTGGAGATACATGGTTTTCATAGAACAGCAGTGATATTTACAAACTCTTCACTGTTTTCCACCTTAATTTGTTAGAGGTTCATAAAAAACAATCTATTCAAGACCAGTTAAACGATATGCGTACAGCTGTCCATGAGGGGGCGATCTAAGTCTGATTTGTTTTTACTGCAGTGGAGTAAAAGTGAATTACACTCCCTAGCTGTAGGGGGAGCCCAGGAGTGAAAATACTCAATTCTCAATACCAAGTTCTGTATTAAAACATTCTGGTCATATACCATATATCATTCAAAGGCCTCATTTGTGTCCTCAGATAAGTGTGTGAATGAGTGTGCTGTACACACACACTTATCTCCGTGTGTGTGTGTGTGTGTGTGTGTGTGTGTGTGTGTGTGTGTGTGTGTGTGTGTGTGAGCCACACCCCATCACCTGAAACAGATAGTCTAGGAGCTGTATTAAAACACTGCTCTGTGAGATGGAACCCTTAATTACGTCCCCCACAATCTCCTACTGCAGTCTCACACATCCACATGCTCCGACTCACACCCGCACAGCAGCATGACCACTACTGTGTGCTCTCTCTCTCACACTCACACACACTCACACACACACACTCACACACTCTCTAAGGCTGGAACTGCAGGCCAGAAAAGGTCTTGCTTTCATACAAAATCTGTAAATAACTTCAACCATTAAAATTGCTGTTATACTAAATTCCATACAAGTACACTTTGTGGACAAAAGTATTGGGACACCTGCTATTTCATTGTTTCTTCTGAAATCAAGGGTATTAATAAGAGTTGATCCTGCTTTTGTAGGAGTAACTGTCTATACTGTCCAGAGAATGAAGGTTTTCTACTAGATTTTGGAAGAGGAGCATTGCTGTTTTGATTGCATTTGGCAACAAGAGAATTAGTGAGGTTAAGAGAGATCAGTGCTGCTGGGGGTCTTTATACCCCTCTAGCCCACGCCTGGCATTAGGCAGCATGGCGCCAATAGGTTCATATTTATCTGCTCCAGACAGTCCTATTCTATTGGCTGTGCTTCTCTACAGGGACTAGACACATTGTGTATATGTAATGCATTCATTAGAAGGGATGTCCACAAACTTTTGGACATATTTCCTTTATTTCTATTCATATAATGGCAAAAAACATGACCCTTATTTTTATGACCTGTAAATTTGGTGACATCACAGCTTACAATCACACTATCACTACGGTCACTGCTGGTGATGCAGTATAGTAGTACAGCTTACACTATATGTCCAAAAGTTTGTGGACACCTGCTCCTCCAGAGTTGCTTCTGAAATCAAGGGTAATGGTCAGGAGTGTGTTTTCCTTTTGCTGCAATAATGGCCTCTCCTCTTCTGGAAAGGCCTTACAGTACATTTTGGTGCAGTTTTGCATTTGCATAGCAGTTATATGACTAGAAGCACTGTTCCACTGGCTTCATACCCCTCTATCTACCGGATGCCACTGGGCCTGGTGGCTTTAGACTCATGCATGGCTGCTCCAGAGCCTCCTGTTATATTGGCATTGCTTTTCTATGGTGAATAAACAAGCTGCATATGCACAACTATGGTAAATACCTGTGTCAGTAATGGGTGCACTGTAAAGTAACTGAATTCACTGATGTATGTGCTTACCAACTCCAGTTAGACACAAGTTACACAAGTGTATCTCAATAGCTAACAGGTAAAGCCTCAGCTACTTTCATTTTACTGTACATGTAAAGTCACATAAAGGAAAATACACTGTTACAGCTGTGAGATACATATGAGTCTAAGTGCATGAGTCCAAACCTTCCACTGTAATTCAACACTAGTAGCTACTTTTAAGTACATGTGATTACACTTAATAGAAATTGGGACCCATGTCCAAGAACATGTGTTCTTAAAATCTGCAAGACCCCTACAGAAGTGTTAAGAAATGCACTTAAAAATACCAGACCTTCAACTTTTGGTGAGTTTTGTGGCTTAGCCAGATGCCATATAGATCTCAAATCCTGGTGTCAGTAAGTAATCAGCTCTATGTTTGCACACAGGGCCCTAAACCGGAGCAGGGTTTTCTGCATTACCATCTTAATTAATTGCACTCCACTTTTACTTTTAGGTACATGCTCATAAATTGCCTTGTAATTTTTTACTTTCATAAAACAAGCTGGAGAAGGTAGCACATGCTTCCACACTTCCACACTTCCATAAGCGATGGTTACAGGACTGTTCTGTTAATGACTATGGGTTTATTCCCAAAGGTCATAAATTAACTCTGACTGGGCCTATAAAACTTTGTTGTCTTTGAATTAACATCATTTCAAAACTGCTGACGACGGCCATATAAACTTTGCCACATGACTATTAGTATCTGTCCTTTGACAGACAGTGTTTATCTAATTAGAATCGGCACCGTTTTCACTGGTATGAGGTGTATTAAACCTTGTCGCGAGGTGGTTTTAAGAAGCCTGACTTAATATTCAGTGTTTTAACAGCCAGCTGCTTCCGTCATATAAGACACGATTGATTAATTTGCTTGATTATGAAGAATAAATAGACTTGTAAATGGTTTTAGGATTAATTCTCATTTGTTTTTAGGGGACTTACTAAGGTCCTTGGCTCATAAGGTAACGGGCAAATGCCCAGTGTGAAGGCTACCAGACACTGGATGTGAGAGATTGTTCAATTGTTGAATTTGGGAAACAATGGACTGACCGTTGGTGACGTAGCACTGAGAAAACTGGACAATGACCAAAATCAGGCTTAGTTTGAACCTTCAAACTATAAATAGTTTGTTAGATCCCAAATCAGGATCAACCGTGAACCAGTGCAACAGGTGTCGTGGGTACCTACGGCTCATTGATGCTCATGAAGGCCCCAACTCACAACTTACAGGACTTAAAGGATCTACTGCTAATGTTAGTCTTGGTGCCAGATACCACAGCAGGACACCTTCAGAGGTCTTGTCAGAGGTCAGATCTGTTGAAATGGGAAACCTTGATGGGAATTTGATAGAAAACTATAAATACGGTGTCTAGAAATTTGAAAATACATATATGAATGTGCAGAAATGAGAAATTTGTAAACTTTCCTTAACTTTACGCATGGTGCACCATAACAATGCATTAAACTGACTGGATTTAAAGAATTTCCACATAAAATACATCAACACTATACAAAAGTATGTATTAATGTACAAAAAAAAGTAAGCAACCTATGATAAATTTTTTTTAGGTACATGCTCATAAATTGCATTGTAATTTTTTGCTTTTATAAAACAAGCTGGAGAAGGTAGCACACGCTTCCACACTTCCACACTTCCACACTTCCACACTTCCATAAGCGATGGTTACAGGACTGTTTTGTTAATAAACTCTGACTGGGCCTATAAAACTTAGTTGTCTTTTAATTACATTAAATTGACTGTACTTAAAGAATGCATCATTTCCACACAAATACATAAACACTATAAAAAATATGTATTCATGTAAAAAATAATAACACTTTAAGTCTTTTTAAGTTAACAGGACAAGAATCCATAGAATAAGTTCTGTTAATTCATAAGTTTGGTTTGCTCAAATTGTATTGCGAGAAATTTACGTTTTAGATGAATTTTTGCAGTGAGTTTTGTCATTCATGATACAATAACTATATTCCTGTGACACATTTTATTAATCTGTTGCACAAAATATTGCACTAATTTTACGTTAAATAAATAACAATACATTTAGTGCATTCCTTCTTTCCGTGGGTGAAAGAAGGAAAGAAAGAAAATTAGAAAAGATCAAAAGAATAGAAGAGACAACTGAATTTTGTCATTCATGATACAATAACTATATTAATATGACATATTTTATTAATGTGTAAATATTGCACTAATTTTGCTTCAAATAAATAACAATACATTTAGTGCATTCCTTCTTTCCGTGGGTGGATAAAGTTTTGGATAAAGGGGACAGATCACACTTTTACTTTCACACACATATAAAGCCTCGCTCTACACTTTGGTCTTGCCCCATTGGTCTCGTGAGCTGGAGGGAAAATGTCAAAGAGACACAGAGCAATATGCTCCTCACACGGCGTAATGGTGTTTTCCTTCAGGAACAAGGATCCGGGATATTAGAATGGATGCAAAGACAGCATTTCCATGTGGAAGAAAACATGCCGACTGACAGCCTCCATCACTTTATTCTTTTTCTCCCATACACACATCATACACACACACATACACACATCATACACACACACAACATACACACTCACCATGCTCACAAATCTGTTCTAACCAGTCAGCTGTTTTGAATGGAAACCACTACAGTATGCATTATGTGCTCATCCAATGCTGGAAGATCTGGAGGATGAACGTGACCACGGTGGAAGTTTGCCAAAGCAAATTGATAAAAACAAGCAAGTTACATAAAACTGACCGAAACAGAGGTCAGCATAAACTATTCCTACCCTTTAAAAAGTCGCTACATGCTCATTTCATATTCTGCAGTTGCATCTGGACGTTTAGGGCGACGAGGAGAACATGTACTGTAACTTAGCAGAGTAGAGCAATGCATTAAATGTAGCGTTTTCTATGCACTTCCATTCATCAATGTCAAAACCAACCCGTTTGTATAGATTTAAATGCACTGATGCATGCTGCCGTCTCTTCCTGCCTCCTCCGTCACTGTATGTGGAGCCCTGGGTGGAATATCAACACACACAATACACACGTCCAATATATCTGTTTATCTTTCTCTGCCCTTCTGCTCAGCTCTTCCTTATTCTCTTCTTTTACTGGTTTCAGACTCTCAGCTGTTTATAGTGGTACAAATGTAATTTACAAGTTGTAAAAATGAATTGGAGGAAAACACTGAGCTTAAAATCGAAATATTCTGTAAATCATTTAATTAATCCAGATTGTGGGCAAGGAGAAAAGAGGAAGAAAGCAGAAAGAAAGAAAGAAAACCACAAAGAAGAAGAAAGGAAAGAAAGAAGAATGAAATGAAAAACATAAAAATAGAAAGCCAAAAATTGATAGAAAGAAAAAAAGAGTTCAAGATGAAAAAAGAGGGAAGAAAGAATGAAAGAAAGAATAAAAAGAACAGAAAGAAAAAGACAGAAAAGAATCAAATAAAATATAATACATTAAAAAAGATAGAAAAGAAGATGGAAAATGGGAAGAGAGAAAGAATAAAAAGAACAAAAAACAAGTTAAAAGAAAGATTGAAAAAAGAGAAAAGCAAAGAGAAAAACTGGAACAATGTAAGAAAGAAAAAGAAATGGGAAAAGAAAAAAAATTAAAGAAAGAAAAATAAAAAAACGAACAGAGAAATAACAATAGAATAAAAAGAAACAAATAGAAATGAAAAGAAAGAACGAGAATAAAAAAGGAGAGAAAGAAAAAAAAATTAAGAAAGAACAAAAGAACAGAATAGAAAGGAAAAAAGAAAACAGAAAGAAAGTGGTTCAGTAAGAAAGAAAGAAAAAAGGACAGAAAAAAATAATAAAGAAAGAAAAAAGTAGTAAAGAAAAAAATATTTGAAAAAGTAATAAAGAAAGAAAGAAAAAGAAATAAACAGAGAAAGAAAAAAGAGAAAGAAGAAGTAATAAAGAGATAAAGAAAGAAAGTAATAAAAAAGTAGTGAGTAAGAAAGAAAGAAATAAAGAGAAAAATAAAAGAGAGAGAGGGGGGGAGGGAGAGAGAGAGAGAGAGAGAGAGAGAGAGAGAGAGAGAGAGAGAGAGAGAGAGAGAGAGAGAGAGGAAGTTATAAAGAGAAAGAAAGGAAAGGAAGAAATAAAGAGAAAAATAAAAGAGAGAGAGGGAGGGAGAGAGGGAGAGAGAGAGAGAGAGAGAGAAGAAGTTATAAAGAGAAAGAAAGGAAAGGGAGAAAGGAGAAGGTAGTCATTCATTCTGACACAGTTCAGCTCAGGAGGGAGAGAAGTTTCTCCAGGAGCTTTAAATCCCCGCAGTGAAGCAGCTCGTCTGGTTAAACTCACTAAACTCACATCTCACATCTGTCATTACTTTACTATTCGCACAGACTGATTATTTTTGAGAAAACCGCTGAGTTGTTGTAGTTAGTGCTGGGCAGTGATTTTAGGTTGACCTAAGAATTGTCAATAGCATGTCCAGAATGCCTCGTTCTTTAGTAATATCAGGCAGAGACGGGGAAAGTGGGGGTTTGATGATTGTAAAGTAGAAACAGAAGCCCTTTATCATCTGGATACTGTACAGCTGGGCGTTTATCTGAGCTGTGTGCTAAATTGATTCAGTTTGAGGTAAAAGCCTTGACTAATGATCTGCTCCTCACAGTCAGCTCCATGCTTGGGTATGTTCCTAATCATACCACAACCAGTATTATCATTTTGATGAATCAGAGCTTGGCATTAATGTGAAGTAAATCTAGTTCTGAATAAAGCTAAATGATCAGAGCCAACTTCTTAAAAGGGTCCTAGAATGGAAATCTGTGTTTATCTTGGCATGGTTGAATAATGAGAGCTCAGTAGATGAAAGTGAGAATCCGTGAACCTCAATCACTGCTGTTCCTCCTTCAAAAGAACGTCCAGCAGAACCAAAACAGAGCTGCAAAACAGGCCGATTGCAAAATCTCAAATCTGTTACATCACAGTCTTAGCTCATTTAAAGAACACTGCTACAATTTACATAATCCCGCCCACTAGTGAAAGAGAATGTCAAGGAAAATATTCAGGCAAATATAGTGTTGTTGATATAGTGTTGTTCATCACCTCCAGACTCTACAAGCCAAGAGCATATATTGGTTGCTATGGGAACCAGGCCTCATGACCAAAGCTTTTGCCAGTGTCCGCAAAAAAGGAGCTAAAACTCGACACTCAACAAAGTGAAAGACAGTGGGAATAAACAAGGATCTGTGCTAGGCTAAAAGGTAACATTAGCTGCTGCTGCTACTACTACTACTACTGCTAAATACTTCTGCTACAACTAGTAATTATAATAATAATTATTTGTGGTATTAATGTAGAGTTTGATTTCATTTATGCAGTCAGTTGTGCATACTTTAGATATCATATTGCACTACATCACAATCACACTTGCATTTTTCCAGATGTTAGTAGCTTAACATTGCATTGTGGGGCAAGTGTCCATACACTATTTACTACACACCACATACTCAAAAACTGCTAATTAATAAGTAGTTGTGACACAACCAATGCGTTTCACTCTGAGGTAAAATAGGTGGTAAATCGGCCTTTTAAAAACATCAGATTAATTTTTTATTTTTTACCTTAATCAAAGTCACATTTTTACCTTTTATACATCAAAAACAATACTTAATAAATAACAATAAACAATCAATGCATTCTTTGGCGTCTTCAGATGCTTCTTTAGTGTCTGTTTAGGAAAACAACCCTGAGATTTGCTTTACTTTCCTCTACAATGAAACTTAATCCATTCACCACTGTGCAGCATCTCAAGCTCCAGTCCAGGCATCTCCAGCCACCTGGACGAAGTGTGACAAGGTGTGTAAGTGTGTAAGTGTGTGTGTGTGTTCCATTTGCAGGGAAGGCGGTTAATACAAAGGCATGTCGGTAATAACCATGTCCCTCTGAGTGGTGACAGAGACAGAGTGGCTGTGCGGGGAGCGTTCAGGCCGGCGCAATGCCTGACGGCTCCGAGAGCATTTGAATTTTATGTCCAGGAAGAAGCAGCCCGTCATTAAAAAACTCTAATTTCTGTGTCAGGTAGACTTACAGGTAATCGATCATCTTGTCAGCCTTATTTCTTTCTTTTTCCCCCCTCTGTTTCTTCCCGGACCCTTCCAAGTGAATTCTGCCTCTTTTCCAATTAAACTTGATGCGAGAGATAGAAGGAAAGGAAAATGTCTTTGGCTATTAAAGCTACATTTTGCCATGTTAGATCCCCCCACCATCCGCCACCCCCAACACCCACTCCTTTGCCTGTGATTTCCCCTGCTTTAGAGTGAGGGGGCCCATGGGTATGAGTAGTGTTCAGGCCATTCTGAGGGTGGTGATTTAGTTTGGAGGTCCAGTCGGTGCTGGTTGACATTTAGATGGTGAAACTCACTGGAGTGGCTCATTTCTAATAACTCTACAGGTTCAAACAGTGTATGTGTAATATCAAGGTCCAGTCGAGAAAATAGCCAGAATAGCTACACTGCATTTTGTCTGTAAATATATGTACATAAATACACAGCTCTAAAATAAAATAAAATAATAATCAATAAAATAAATGTATATATTTGCTTAGTTTTTTTCTGGAAATACAGTTCTACATATCAAGGTCAATTTAGTCAACATAGTGATTTTTTCCAGTGTAGTGTGATGTACTTCATTTATTGCCATGAAATTGAGCTTCAGTCTTCAACAGGGAAGGCAATCCACTACTCTACACTACTTCTTATCGTCTCTTCACCCAGTGATTCTATTAGGCTATACACTATGTGGACAAAAGTATTGGGACACCTGCTCATTCCCAACACCCCAACACCGTACAGTTCTAAATATCAAGGTCCATTCAAGAAAATAGCCAGAATAGCCAAGCGGCCTTTTGTCTGTAATTACATGGAAACAAATACACAGCTCTAAATAAAATAAAATAATAATAAATAAAATACATTTATATATTTGCTTTGTTTTTTTTCTGGAAATACAGTTCTACATATCAAGGTCCATTCAAGAATTTTTCTGAAAATTCAGATCCCTCGAAAGATCCCCTCTAAATGTTAATGTATGTTAATTTAGTAAACATAGTGTTAGGAGTCATACCCAGGATTTTTTTCCAGTGTAGCGTGATGTACTTCAGCTTCAGTCTTCAACAGGGAAGGCAGTGTTGTTATCCACTGCTCTACGCTACTTCTTATCGTCTCTTAACCCAGTTACATGAACTTGCATAGCCTGATAAAGCTAAGAGATACAGTTCCACAGTTCAGGTGATTCTATTAGGCTATACACTAGGTGGACAAAAGTATTGGGACAGCTGCTCAATTATTTCTTTCCTCCGAAGCCAAGGGTATTAAACAAATGTGTCTTGCTTTTGTTGGAGTAACTGTTTCTACTGTCCAGGGATGGATTTCTACTGCAGCATTGCTGTGGGGCTACACATCTCCATCTCCAGGGAAGGTGGTTAATACCAATAACCAATAACCATGCATCCAAACAGAAATAGATAAATATGTGCATAATCATAATATGTGCATAATCACAAAGTGTGCTGCCGAAATACGTCCGTTACAGAGAGGACATTACCAGTAGTTACACTGTTCTTACATGGATTACTAGTATGTATCTACACAGCTATTAAAACTCTGTTTCTATATATATATATATATATATATATATATATATATATATATATATATATATATATATAATGGCACCAAATATAGTTAAATTAAGCTACAGAAGTATACTTTAACCAGTATGAATTGAATTCTTATAGTTTCTTCCTTAGATTAAACTTTCTTTTGGCAGTTAAGTTAAGTTAATAAGCAGTAAATAATAACATATATATATATATATATATATATATATATATATATATATATATATATATATATATACTGTAACAATATTAAAAATGAGCTAAAATTGCATTTCCAGTCATGCACTCAAGTACCTTGTGTAGATACCACATACTCTAATACATGGTACATTGGTTCATTGGTGATCTTTGTTGAGTGTTGGTGGAAGTTCTGTCCTCTTCTATAGCTGGACAGAGATGCGGCAACAGCCTCAAATAGACAGAGTTGATTAGTTGGGTTCTACCCATCATGCATCACATTGTCAAATGATTGACTTGGAACAATATATAAAGTGATGAGGATAAAGCACTCGCTATTTCAGGCCTCAGCACAACTCCAATGCAATTAGGCTTTGCCCCACAGCCCGAATGGAGATTGTTCTTTTGGCATTTAGCGCATAGTCTCTCTCTCTCTCTCTCTCGCTCTCTCTCTCCTTAATCATAAATAAAGAGAAGTGATGAAACTGTTAACAAAGGCATAAAATTCCGATCACCGGGGCTGTATATCTGCTCCATTGTCGGCGAAAAGCCGTGGCAAGAAGGCGAGAGAATGACAAAGAGCAGGAGATGGCATGGTGAAAGGTGGAAAGTGAGATGCAAATAGGCTTTGAGCTTTACCGTTATTAATGACTTGCTCCAAAATCCCCACTTTTCCAATCTCGAGGAGAAGCGCTTGAAGGAGCTCGTAGATGAGGACGACCTTCAGAGCGTTCCGTGCTCTTTAGTTAAGAAATTCACTCTCCATTACGCCATCATTAGAGAAACAAGGATAAAATTACCCCATGCTTAATGATCTATGGGATCCGCACCAAAATTTGTCTCCGATCTAATAAAACCGTGCTTAACACACTCAGATGAATCACAGGCTCCCTAATGCCAGGTGCTGAAATATGGAAAATAGATTCGCCGGAGCTAGAAGGACTGAAGTTTTCAAATCAGCTGCCGGGATGGAATGTTCTGGGCGATTAAATTTCTTCATGTTTCAACTTAATAACTTTTAATAGGGGAAATTCTCTAGGTGTGGTCGGAATGCTAGGCTCCATGGATCCCGAGATTGACTCGGAAATATTAAGAGATATCTTTCTGGGTATGCTAAATAAACTCCCTTTCGCTAATATTATCTACTAAAGCCACTGTGTCGTAAAAAAGCCCAACGCCTGGGCCTGTTTGGAAGCTGACAGTGGAGGACTTTGGGAAGGAATCAGGGGATATCGGGAAGGGAATACTGTAAGTAATTCTGGGATGATATTTAATGTGATCATTTACCACTTAGGCCTTTACCAAATTGAATTTTGCACTTACATGTGCACAGCATGCTGTCCGTATAAACTGATTCCAGGGTGATAATTAGGTAACACATCTTATTATGGGCCCCTTTCTCTCTCTCACTCTCTCGCTCTTTCTCTCGCTCTCATTTTCAAGCTAGAGTTTCTGCTTTAGCAGACTGCCAGGCGGTGTAGAGCCAGCTCCCGAGCCACAATGGCGTTTGCTCTCTTTTAAACTTTAATCTTTCCTATTAATTCCCGGCAACTGGAGGACGTGGGAGAGTTAATGTCCCGTGAATATGTTGCTAACTCTGCAATCTCTTCAAGCTAATTATGCTCAGGTGCTAAATGGAGGGAAATTGCTACCCATTTGGAAGAGAAAAAAAATTGCCTCCCACACCCGAGTGAAAGAGCTGTGCTAATGCAGTTAAACACAGTGAGGGATGGATTTAATATGGTAAAACACTGGAATAATAAATATTCAAAAACAGCTTCTTTACATTCTTTAACAAATAGAGGTACCACAAAAGGTTCCAATGCCATTTGTTTTTCAAAAGAACATTGGGAAAGACACTTTAATCACATCAAGCAATGGTTCATTAAACATTTGAAATATCTTTACCCCTACACTTCCACTATATGTCCAAATATTTGTGGACACCCCTTCGAATGAATGCATTCAGCTACTTTACATTGCACCTATTGCTGACACAGAGGTGCAAACTCACACACAGCTTGTCTAGTCTCTCTAGAGAAGTACTGCCAATAGAATAGGACTATCTGGAGCAGATAAATAAACATGAACCTAATAATGCCAGGCGTGGGCTAGTAGAGGGGTATAAAGCCCCCCAGCATTGAGCTGTGGAGCAGTGGAAGAACTGAAGTGTTCTCTGGAATGATGGTGGTGCTCTATCAAGTGGGGTGAGTTGGGATGGTGATCATTCACCATCCTGACCTTACTAACATTCTTGTTGCTGAATGCAGTCAAATCCTCACAGCAATGCGTCTTCAAAATCTAGCAGAAAGCCTTCTTCTTCCCTGGACAGTAGAGATAAAACAAAAGCAGGGTAAACTCTCTTTTTTTATTGCCTTGATTTCAGAAGAAACAATGAATAAGCAAGTGTCCCAATACTTTTGTCCATTTATTGTCTTTCTGAATGTGTATTTTTTATATATTTTATGTGTATATCTTTTTCTTTTTATTCCCCATCTCTGTATATTTATAATACTTTCATTTGTGATTTTCAATCATTCTTAAATTTTATATTTATATATTTCTGATATATTAAACTTTCTGTATATATTTTTATCTTAAGTTTTCTTTTATTTCTTTTGTGGCATCAACTAATTTCACTGCTAGTTGTGCAGTGTATCACCAAAGAAACCCTGATTTAGTTTGATTGGATATTATAAAAATGGTTCCTCAGGGATCCAAAAGTAGTTCTTCTATGGTATCTCTCAAACAACCTTTTTGTGGGTTCGGACCATGGCATCAGCATCAGGTAATGTGGTAGGAGACTGTAAGAGACGGGGAGAACTCCAAGAACTATAGGATACAGTTTGAAGGCCAGACAGGAGACAAATGGAGCTAGGACTGAGAGATATGATGGAGTTAAAGGGTGGTGACGGGGTGGTGGTGGATTGCTAAGATCACCATGAACATATAAACAAGGCAGAGATGGAATTTACAGGATGTTATATTGGGAGGATAAAGGGGCTTCAGACATGTTCTTCCTCCCAAAAACTTCATTTATAGCACTGTTTCTTTCAAAGGGTATAGGCCCGAGCATCTTACTACACAGAAAGTCATGGAGGAGGCTGGTGTGAAAGCCGTAAAGTTTTTTTCCTCATCTGGAGTGAAGATCTTTACTGGTCTGTGTTGAATAAACTATAAAAAATAATGGGATATGGCTTTTTACAACATTTTCCGTCAGTTTGAATGGATACGCTGAGGTAATCAAGGTATTTTTCTAATTCATTTCAGGTGATTGTATTTTAAGACTATATAGTTAAAAAAGGCGCAATAATTAAAACACAGTGAAAGAGACTGATCCATTCACAGGAACAGGAAACAAGGATCGGGTAAGAGTTCTACTTCTAATGATAATAAAATACATCAAGTTACTGATAATTGCATATATCAATTTTAGAAGACAATAGAAAAAAACATGGATATATTTGTATTTACATTGAATTCTTTTATTTGTAAAAGTATCAAGATTAATGTAAATTATTCTCGATTATTGTGCGGTGACATTGTAAAGTATTGTAAAGTTGCAAAAAAATATTTTTTTTATTAAGATCTAGATATACAAAACTATAGAATTAATATCTAGAATGCCTTATTGTATTGTAAACAATTATAGAATTACATTTATTAATATTATTAATATTTCTAATATTAATAATATATTTATATTGTTTATTTTATATAGAATATTTCTGAGATTTAAAACTTATTTACACTTATTTATTATATATAAATTTGCTTTCTGTAAGATATGTAAAAAAAATAGATAAAACTTTAAGTGTTTTAAATGTAAGATTAAATTTTAGTGTAGACAGAAGGTCCTGGAGTAGCTAGGAGGACATGTAATAGGTAATTTCTATCAAAAATGTGGAAATTAGATATTATGGACAGATTTAGACTTCTGTATTTTGGTCTGCAAACTGTCCTACAGGAAAGTGTCGGTGAAACAGATGTTAAAAAACAGAATTTGTAAACATTTAGTCAACAAGTAGTGCCTAAAATGATCCCACCTTATTATTCTCTCCTGCGAGGACAAACAGTACTCGAGTTCTGTCCTACAGGGGATGGATTATACTGTGCAGACAAAGACAGGATGATGGAGAGGGAAAGAGAATTGCATAAAGAAGGATGACTGGGGTCCACATGTGTGTCCTCTTCTCTGTACCCCTTGGCCGGACACAGGCCACTGGAGCCTGTATCTTTGGTAGATGGTAAGGACGAGTGTAGAGGGAGGGGTTAAAAAAGGGAAGGAAGCGTCTTAAAGTCAGCCAAGCTGCAAAAGTAATGAATATTAAATCTGAGCCTAAATAACTGAGATTCAAGTGCTTCACTGTGGAATTACACCTAGAGATCTGTCCTCAGTGCTCAGCCAGGCCCCAGTGACAATCAATAAAATCAAATTACGTGTAACTGAGCACAGCCTATGACTATCTAATTGTACATGTGCGTAAATGGCAGCCAATCGAGTCAGATGAAAGTTCTGTTCTGTATTTGCCAACTGTTTTCAAACCACAAACACACGCAAACTAAAACTACAGACTACTACAACTTTAAATTCATTTATGTATAGTATTAAAATGAAAGAGAACTCCATTGCTGTCAATGATTCTTAAATTAAAGCCATTTATGGTTTTAAAAACAGTATCATGGCTATAAAAATTGCCTATTACTTGGCTTTGAAAGAGCATAAATAACTAATCAGTAACTGATCAGCACACTGATTTATCAGTATACTCAGGCTTTAGTAGAGCTCAGTAACACTGAGATAAATAACTGATCAGCACAGTGATTTATCAGTCTACTCAGGCTTTAGTAGAGCTCAGTAACACGGAGATAAATAACTGATCTGCACAGTGATTTATCAGTCTACTCAGGCTTTAGTAGAGCTCAGTAACACTGAGATAAATGACTAATCAGCACAGTGATTTATCAGTCTACTCAGACTTTAGTAGAGCTCAGTAACACTGAGATAAATAACTGATCAGCACAGTGATTTATCAGTCTACTCAGGCTTTAGTAGAGCTCAGTAACACTGAGATAAATAACTGATCAGCACAGTGATTTATCAGTATACTCAGGCTTTAGTAGAGCTCAGTAACACTGAGATAAATAACTGATCAGCACAGTGATTTATCAGAATATTCAGGCTTTAGTAGAGATCAGTCACACTGAGATAAATAACTGATCAGCACAGTGATTTATCAGTCTACTCAGGCTTTAGTAGAGCTCAGTAACACTGAGATAAATAACTGATCAGCACAGTGATTTATCAGTCTACTCAGGCTTTAGTAGAGCTCAGTAACACTGAGATAAATAACTGATCAGCACAGTGATTTATCAGTCTACTCAGGCTTTAGTAGAGTTCAGTAACACTGAGATAAATAACTGATCAGCACAGTGATTTATCAGTCTACTCAGGCTTTAGTAGAGTTCAGTAACACTGAGATCAATAACTGATTAAACTAGTAAATATGATATGATGTATTGTAAAGTTGCAATGATTGAATCTGTAAAACCATGTTAAACCATGTTGTACTTTCAGACTGACTATTAACTGAACATTAGCCTTCAGAGTTACCCCAACCTATCTGTGTGCAGAAGTCTTTCTGTTTTTAGAGCTGCCCTTCTCCTTGAATGTAATTATCTCTCTTTCTTCCTCTCTTACTCCTTTCCACATCATTCTCTACATAGCTCTATGATGAGTTGGGAGGGGGTGGGGGGCAAGGGAATAGGGCAGTGGTGAAGGGTGAGCTGGACCATGCAGGGACTGAGGCTCTACTGTTTGATCTTCCTCTGTGGATGGCACAGTAGGAAGTAAAGGATTAAGGACCCTTTCAAACTCCTGCCTAAATGAAGAACAAGCAGAGAGAAAGCTGCTCATTTCCTTCTATTGAACGACAGATTCAGTCTCTGCGGGCGCTGGCTCAGTATTTAGAATTCAGTGTCTTTCATTGCATTAAGAACAGAATCTGTTATCTTCCCAGAAAACAAGGGATGGAGTTCATGAATAATACATCTGAACACACTTCTAGTTGTAATCATTTTGTTAATTTATGTATTTTATATTAAACATATCTGTCTCTCTCAGGATTTTAACAGACAATGTACCATATTCTGAAAACAAGATCTTGCAAATTTCTCTAAAAGATGTTTAGCTTTTAAAAGAGCTCAGAAACACAGATAAATTCCACATGATGCTTTATCAGTCTACTCAGGCTTTAGTAGAGCTCAGTAACACTGAGATAACTTGCAACAAACTGCTTTACTGACATACTTTATTATTATTGAGCATCCATCTCAATACAGAGATCAATGCTTAAGAGATCCTAAGAGATCTCCACATATCAGGTCATATCAGTACTGAGGGTACCACATATCTGTGAGATACTTTTTATGATTGAGATTAAAGCTACCATTATTTGATGAATAGCCACAGTGTAGCCACTGTTACCTCATATCTACACTCCTAAAAGGTTCTTTACACTCACAAATATCATACACAAAAATGGTTCTTTCAAGAATCATCAATTGAAAGGTTCTCAAGGGAGCTTAAAGTGGTTCTTCCATGAAATCGCCCCAAACATTTTTTTAGCAGGGGAAAGTAAAACACCATGGACAGATATTTCTGGCATAATCTGACCTTCTGGCAGTTATGACAATTCTGTTCCCATAAGGAAGCTGTGAACTCCATGGGCCACCTGCACTCCAAAAATGTGACGCCTCTTTCTTTATCAGTCCAGGGGTCAGCACACGGGACGATGGTGAGAGATCACTGGGCTGAAACCTCGCCATGCTAATCCAATTTACCACCTCCCCCAGCTACAGATAATTACTAGTATTAAAGAGAGCTAGAGAGAGCTAGAGAGAGAGGCCTTAGGGTTTGGTGAATCACTCTCTTGTCTCTACAGGGGAAACTCAAGCTAAGGTATTGTTCAAAACTAAGAGAGTGTGTTAACTATGGAGACTAATGGAATTCAGTGGCAGAGAACACCCATAGCTAAGTGTCATAACACACCCAAGATAGCTTTGATCCTCACCCAAGAGATGGCTCTTCATCAGTGAGAAGTTGTGGGATGGCCTGGTGTTTCAGAGAAAGGCAAATCTGAAGACTGTGTCGATCTGGTATTCAATAGTCGAATGGTAGCTTAGTCATGGGCTGGTGATGGATTCATTCAGTCATTATTTTAGAACTGTTTTCTACATTTAAGAGATTAAGAGTACACTTGTACCAATGAATCGGTTTTGCTTCAGGCTTATAGCACTCAATATTATAATAATTAATAATATAACAATGATATAATAACAACCAGAACAGTTTACACTGAACTTATAAATATGTAAATATGTAATAAAATCTAAAAACTTGCTTAATAATGTAATAATTAATGAATAACTTAATTAATGTTAATAACTGTTAAAATAGTTCCATGTTTACTAATAATGCAGAACAGTTTTTACATTATTGGGAAATAATATCATTTTGTTACATTCCTGAGAATATGACATTCTTTTTTTTTTAACAATATTTTCTGCAACAAGGCTGTTTTCTAAAAACTGTCAGTCAACTCACTAGGTTAATTAACCCTACAGGCAAATGTATCCATTAATGTATAGAAATATTTTCCTTGATAATTCACAATCTATCAGCTCTTATTACATTTTTCATTTGTTTTGTTTCTTGTTAGTCATTAACCAATTCAGGTCTTGTTTTCTATGAATCTAACTCTTATCTCTTTTATATAAGCTTTAGAGCAATTCTGGCATTTTGCATTTGTTCTTTATTTGTTCAAACAACCCCCCCCCCCCCCCCCCCCCTCATATGGAGGTCTATTTTTATTATTTCCAGAATCATCTCACTATGTGTCCAACAACTAGGGGTTAAATACACATAGACTATGTCATTAGGGTTAATGGATGAAGGATGCAAGTTTTTTGGTTTAATGTTGATCTTAATATGATATTTATAGGAAGGAAAGGTGACACTGAAGGCTACTAAAAGGTCACACAAACCTTTATTTATATATACAATACAAGAAAATAAGGAAACTATATTATTTGTAATAAATTTTACATACTATCAGGTTTTCATTATTGCTTATTAATTTCTGAAATATTTATATTATTTTTTTAGCTAACTATGGACAAAATATAAGGCAAGAAACGATTTAATAATATGACAATTTTTAAAGTAAAAAAAAAAAATAATCAGGTATATTGAAATTACCATATCAGATACATTTAGTGTAATATATTTAGTCTTCTCCAGTTTAATTAATTAATTAATTAATTAATTAATTAATGCTATAATTTGAGCTAAAATCAGGAGACTTTAATACTTCCCTCCAATTTCTACTGCTTTTCTAATAATAATGATTTATTACAGTTCATGGATGTAAATCATCTATAATAAACTTTTAGAGCACAATAAAGCACCCAATTATATTTCTCCACCTTTTATAGCCATCTTAGGTTAGATTTGTTTTAAAAGGTATTAAATACATGTAATACTATTTATACTATTTGATTAAACATGATGTCTATCTATCTGTCTATCTATCTATCTATCTGTCTCTCTCTCTCTCCATATATATATATATATACATGTCTATCTGTCTATCTATATGCTTATCTATCTATTAAATTCAGTGCTTTTTACAACAGATATGGTCACAAAGCATTTTTGCTAAATCTGGTGCTAGGCCTCTTATAAGTAAGACAGAGGTGGCAGAAGAGAGGCAACCTTGCTACTGTCACCTCTGGCAAATATAATATAAAGAAATATTATGTAATATATTTACAAATCTGCATTCTTCTATGTTTTAAATATTGTAATGAAGAATAAATATGAGTTAAATAAGAGTTAAAAATCCAGATTTTGAAATTCAGATTCAAAGAGAGAACCCATCTCTGGTTGTCTGATGTCAGAAATAAAGACAAGAATACAACAAACACAGTGAGAAAATTAATTTAATGTTAGGAATATTAATAAATGTGCAGAGATAAAAAAGAAAAATAAGTGAACTAATCAAATATATGGTTAAATCAATTACTACCAAAATATGAAAGTCTTATCAGCTTCAAAATGAGAATTAAATTCAATAAAATTAAATTAAATACATAATTTTACATTTTATAATGAATCCAAAAGCATTTTGGGTTATTATGAGGCAGGTGAACAATCCCTAGATCTGAATGCTTCCAGTTAAAGTAGTGCGACAGTGTTATGTTATGAGTGGAGCTTGTAGAGGAGCAGGATCAGTAATGTGCCGATTCCTACCTCTGTTCTTACTTCAGTCTAAGCGCAGAAGAGAGTGCATAGTTTCTAACTGAGAGAGCTTCAGATTGACCTGTGTTGGTTTGGTTGCTCTTGCGGTTGTGTGTTTCCTCTGATATAGATATGATCGATCCTAAAGCATCGCTGCAGAACTGTAAGCAGTGGGTACGCTGATGCACCAGGACAGCACATCTCCAAAAGTGGAACATATCTGTGCTTGTAGTAGGAGACTGGAGAAGGGCCTTACTCAGGTATACTACCAGTGATGCCAGAGCAGCAAGCTCGAGTGAAATGACCTCAGGAGGTGTCTGAAGATCTGTTTATGATCACAGAGCAGAATATATGATAAAAGAGTCACTTCTGAACAAAAGATCTCTGGTCTTGAATCTAACTAAACTAACACAGCATATAGTCATTGACAAACACAGAACTAAACAATAATGCTGAGAATTTATGGAATTATAACTTATAAAATGGTATTTACATTTTAATTGTAATTTAAAAGGGTGTAAATATTATTACAGCAAAAATAAAATGATTTAAATGGCGTTTAACTTATTGTGCTGCAAATAGTATCATTTCTACGTATTTTTAATGTAAGTATGGATAAAGAATATTTGAACATATATATATATATTGTTGTTGTTTGTTTTTGAATACATTTATACATGAATACATTGAATACATTATAATATATATATTTTGATATTATACATATATATAAATATTTGAATACATTAAAATAAACATTATTATTCATAAACAACAGATTTCTATCATTTTCTGGAGGAGGAAAAATTAAGGTTAATTCATGATTATATTAAAAAGACTAATCATTTGCATATTTCTAATGATATATAAAAGGACATTTTTAACTACTTTCTTTGGTTTCTTTTTACTTTATTCTAACATTTTTTTTGTTGTGAACATAATTTCATTTGCTGCTGTTAATATTCTGTAAAATATTTACAGATCTGCATTCTCGTATGTTTTAAATATTGTAATTAAGGATATAGTAAATTAGTCAGGATAGGAAAAAGCAAGTATTGAAGTGTTCTACCACCCCCTAGGGGTCATCTCTCTATATCTCTATAGAAATGCAATAAATGCAATAAATAAATTACCAATAAAAACGATTTCTTAAATAATTTATTTTATTTATTGCATTTAAATTGTGTCATCATGCATCACAAATTCGTTAAAATCCTGTAAGATGTTTTAAGAGATGTATGTAAGAGAATGAACACAGTGATGGAAAACCACGACTTTCTGTAGGAATGTTATTAGTGTTTATTCCAATGTAAGTTATATGGATAGATTACTGGATAGAAATACATATTTATCCAAAATAAATATCTAAAAAAAATTACTTAACCTTAACTTTTAATGAAAGTCGGTGTAAAAAATGTACTTTTAGATAATTTGGTCTAATCATCATGAAATTTTTACATAACCTAAAGAACAACTGTAATATTTAACAATTTTATGTCAAAAAAGTCAAATACTGCAAAATATTATTCCAAAACATCTATTCCCCTCCTTCATATGACCAGATCTTATTATGTCTTATTATAATAATAATAATAATAATAATAATATATTATTATTATTATTATCTTATTACCCTGACCAAGCTACATACCCCAGTCGCTCATGCTGCACAGTATGGATTAACCAATCTAAACCTTAGTATTAATCATCCACCCAATCACCAGCAGATATGGGTGGGATTTCGTGTGGAATCATTTGAAGTCCATGTTCTGTGATCCATTACTGTGATCATTAATATTGGAGCATGAAGACTGACGAAGCAGAACGGCCTGATTGAAAGCCAAACACTTGAGAACTGAGTTGGCTGATCAAACACGGGTTTGATTGACAGGTCTTAGTTAACATTTTTACAGCACATCTCTCAGTAATGTGGTTGTGTATTATACATGAAGATGCGGACCTCTGAGCACAAGCATATCGATTAATAAGTAAATAGCTTATAGCAGGGAGATGGGCTGCATGTAGGATAGTAGTATGGAAGTAGAAATTGGAATATTAGAGGTTTAATAAGGTGTGAATCAATATTCATCAATGATAGAAACTCTGTATTTATTCATGATGTCCAAAATACATTCTGTTATGAAACTGGTGCTGCTGTAAAAGTTTTATATGGTGTAAAATAATGAGGATCTGTTTTACCTCATTTTAATGCAATTTTTTAGTTGCACCAAAATTGCCTAGAATACATATTTAAGAACTACAGTTTACTACTCTTTCAGTAAAATAAACATAAGCAAATTTGGTCATGATTTATATAAGCAATAATAAATTGTGACTCTTACTTACCTGAATTTTTGCCATTTTCAACTTTTTGAAATATTATGAATCCAGCCCTTTGTTTTTTGCAAATTTTATGATGAATGAAAATTCTTCAAAATGGCTCAAATATTAAACATTTTTAAACTGACTTACTCCATTAAAAGTAAACATGTAAGATAATTTAGCATGACCGCAATGTTATGCAGTGTCCATTTGGTTTATTTTCCATTACCAATTCCCATTACCAATACTGTTACTCCAGTCAGTTTATTTATATATTATTATATATTTATTTTTATATTTATTTTTTATTGTTAGTTTTGTTATTTTTACATATTTTGGATAAGCCTACTGGAAGAAATATCTCATAATTTTCTGTTTAATGTGTTTCCTTTTTTAATGCTTTTAATGCTAAACGTAAAATGAAAGGTGCAAATAATCATTATGAAAACTGAATGTTACCATAATGCTATCACTGTGATAATGTGACATTTGGAAAACCACAACTTTCTGTAGGAATGTTATTAGTTAGTTAGTTAGTTAGTTAGTTTATTCTAATGTAAGTTACATGGGTAGATGACTGGATAGTAATACAAAATACAAAATGTATCAAATGTAAATATATATATATATATATATATATATATATATATATATATATATATATATATATATATATAAAATCACCTTAACTTTCAATGAAAGTCTGTGTAAAAATACACCTTTAAAATATGAAAGGTGCAAATAATCATTATGAAAACATAATGCCATCACTGTGATAATGTGACATTTGAAAAAACATCACTTTCTGTAGGAATGTTATTAGTTAGTTAGTTAGTTTATTCTAATGTAAGTTATAGGGATAGATGACTGGATAGAAATACAAAATACAAATACAAAATGTATCCAAAATAAATAGACAATTCACCTTACCTTTCAATGAATGTTGGTGTATAAATACACCTTTAAAATATATTAATATAAAAATATAAAATATAAAATATAAAAATATAATAATCATTATGAAAACCTAATGCCATAATAATGCCATCATTGTGATAATGAGACATTTGCAAAAAGAAAATGGTTGAAAGTTCTTCAGAGCCCCTTTTCTGTTTGCATAGTGACCTCTTCAGGTGAAATGATGAATTACACTGAATTATGGTTTTGGAGTGAACCATTTTGGTGGCATCTCTATGAAGCAGCAAAACACTCAATGAGATCTGAGACTACATGAGTGTCCGAGACACAATCGTTACATATTCCAACTGTAATTCATAACCATGACCAGACGTTCTTTGAGGCACTTCCATCAAAGCAAAATGGGGACAATACCACTTCATGTTAAGTTCACATAAAAGTTTTGAAGTTCACATAAAAAAAAATATTATTATATTTTTCTTTTTTTTTGTCTTTGTAGTGTGTGTGTGTGTGTGTGTGTGTGTGTGTGTGTGTGTATGTGTGTGAGTGTGAATGTATATTGAATTTTTCCCATTTTAGTTTTATTTCCACACTGAGTACACACAGGAAAATAACACAGAATGATTTTTGATATGGAATACATATAATTTTCCTTCCAGTAGAGTCTAGTAAAATGTCTTCAAAAACATCCCCCAAATCCTTAGGTATGGTTTCATTTTATACCAATCAACCATAACTTTAAAACCACCTGCCTAATAAAGTAGGTCCACCTCAGCTCTGATCTGTAAAGGCTTGGACTCTACAAGACCTCTGAAAGTGTCCATTAGCAGCAGATCCTTTAAGTCCTACAAGTTGTGAGCATCAATGAGTCTTACGTCCCTTTTGGCCCTTTCAGATGTTCACTGGTTGTCCTTCCTTGGAGCACTTTTGGTAGGTACCGACCTCTGCATACCGGGAACATGGCCTCATGTTTTGGAGATGCTCTGACCCAGTCAGTCGTCTAGCCGTACAGTTTGGTTCTTGTCAAAGTGTCTCAGATTCTTACGCTTGACCATTCTCCCTGCTTCAAGAACCTTTATCACCTTCAAGAACTGACTGTTTAATCGCTGCCTAATCTCTCCATCCCTTTGCAGATGCCACTGGAAATCATCACAGATTATCAATGTTATCAATTCATCTCTCAGTGCTTTTAATGGATCACAAAAGGATTTAAAATGAATCAAAAGAAGAGATAGATCATAAAATCCATCATTATTAAGATCTCTGACAATATGGTTAAGATGTTGGTGTAGTGTTTTAAGATTCAGATATCATTTGCTTCTTAGGTGAAGCCAGAAGAAAGGTTTGTCAGGTTTTCCCTCAGGGCCGTACGGATCACTCGAAGACAGTGGAAGATCTTCTTACATGTTGTATAGCTTCCAAGATGCTGCAAAATGGAAAGGCTCATTAACTCTTTGGCCTAATTTTATTTTCTAAGATATCCAGTTATACATAGAACCAATTTTGTTCTTCACATACACCACCGGTCAAATGATTTAGAACACCCCTAGTATTTTTTTGCGGTCCACTAGCAGAAGGGCTTCAAGTATGGCTCGGCTCGACCCACCATCCCTCAAAATCCACGGAAGACGAGCGTCCAGGCTTTTTTCTGTCCTACACCAAAGTGGTGGGATGAGCTTCCCCTGGGTGTCCGAACAGCAGAGTCCAACACTCACTGTCTTCAAACCCAGACTGAAGATCCTCTTCTTCTGAGAGTACTCAGGCGATGAGAAGAGTATTATGGTCTCCTTACTGACTTGCATTTAGTAGAGTCTAAAATTAGAGGATCTTTGAATTCTAGTCTATTTAAACTAGCTGAGGTTATTCTTGAGTGAACAGTGAAGCACTTTTGTAAGTCGCTCCGGAGAAGAGTGTCTGCTAGATGCTGTAAATGTAAATGTAATGTGCTGCACGGCCCAGGCAAGCCTGATTTTCTTATTTTGCCATTGTACTGCCACTCTACCCATCAAACCTGCAGCTCCAAGTCTTCTCCTCAAGGTTTTAACTTGGTCCAGTGATAAGCGGAGTTACAAGGTGTTGTCATGTGAGCTGTCGATCACGCAACACTGCTGACTCTCAGAAACTTGGATTCTGAGGCTGTTGTTGGATTTGAGTCTGTCAGACCTCTTCAGTTTTTTGATGCTTTGGTGAAGCTGAACTCACCACACTCTCTAAAGGAAACTCTCTATAGACCTGCAAGGTTAAGGGTTAGAATACTGGCCCTATTTAGTCCTGGCTGTTCACTGCTTACCTATTTCCCATTGAGGCCTCTGGACTTGAATGACTTCAATGTCAATAAAAGCTGGAAAAATTGGGGGTGTTCCAAAACCTTTGGCCGGTAGTGTACATCGTTTTGTATTAACAGTGCAGAGTGAAGAGTAATGAAAGAATAGTCCTGGAGAACATACCCATGAACACCCCGTCCAGACGCACAGAGATTGGCAAAGACATGGAGCTGCGACAAAACATACTCGAACTGAAAAAGAAACAGGAGGAATTGTAAACATGGTAGAAAAGCTGAAGTACCCTATTACAGTTTAAGATCCTTGAGGAACATTTGGAGGTTATTCCAGGGCTAGCCCAAGCCTTTCTGGGGCCCTAAGCAGATTTTCATTTGGGGCTGCCCATATCACCACCTGAGCACCAGATACTTCATCAGAGAAGTTCTGACCCACTTCTCTAAGTAACTTTACTCTGTACAGATCCATTCCTTGGCCACTTCTCTCTATTGCTTGGCCTCCTTTCCCTGTTTGTGGTGTAAGATACCATTGTACAGACAGACAAATGTACACAGTTTCACAGCTCTGTGAGTGGAGTGACTGTCTAACTGCTTACTTATCAGGAGATTCAGGAGATCAGAAGTTCAAATCGCATTAATACCACAAACAGCCCTCCATTGTTATTAGTCTGAGAATATGAAAGACTCCCTATATAGGGGGAGGCCTGCCTTCAGATGTGAATTAGCAGTAAATGGATCGAGGGGGCGGAGCCACAGACCAAAAGGTCCTTTCGGTTGGTGTGCATTGGAAGTCGTTTTTGCAAAAAACAATGTCCTAATATGAGGCGAACGTTCAACGTTTTAAAAAAGATACTTCATCATTCCATAGGCTACACTGTGTGTGTGTAGCGTGCCCACTATTATTAGCATTATGTGTAATTAGCTACATCATACCGCTGTGATTCTGGCTATTGTTTTTAATAATTGTTTTTATAAGTTTACCAGTTGAATTTCTTTTTTCTCAAATTTTGAACAGATGTGCAAAAGTGTTTTTTGTTGCTCATGGGGTCCCCCTGGTGGCGTTGGGGCTCTAAGCAGCCGTGTAATTCGACTATGCCTTGGGCCGGCTCTGGGTTATTTAGTTAAAACCTTGAGGAACCTTTTTCTTCTTAAAAAAACCTTTCTCAAAGCACCTTACGAAGTTCTTTCACAGTAAAAACAAAAACCCTGAAGAACCTCCAAAAGTTCTTTGAAGATCTTATAATTTTTTAACAGTGTACAGACTCTTAAAATAAAGGATTATTGAAGTCATGCCATAAAAGAACCATATAAAAGAGATGTGTGGGTGTGAGGAACTCAAGTGAAGGTTCTTTTAGTTAAGTAAAGGTTCTTCAAACCATTAAACTTCTCTGGAAGCCTTTGTAGAACATTTAAATCACTTTATTTTAAAAGAGCCGTTACAAACCTTTTACTCAAATAAAGCCCCTCACTGTTGATCAATAATCCAATAGAATCATCAGAGAAAGTGTTATATTGACGGTAAGGTAAGACCATGGATGGGAATGTCTTGCAATATCTACAATTTCTTCTTCATCAACATCGGCTGACTTACTGTTGGTTGAATTATCATTCATAATGCTGCATTTTAGAGGACATTGTCTGGACTATCAGAAATAAAGGAGCTTTAAATGGTTCTTTGAGCAACGTCATAAAGAAGTATGCTTGTAACAGAGATGAATGATTGTGAAGAACCTTCGTAAAGTGTGGACTACGCTGACTGTGACTTGGGCTTGAGTTCTGAGCGGCTTTAGCTGATTATACTGATTATACTTGAAGCCAGCTGGCCCTCCTTGCCAAGCAGAGACCAAGCATCAGTTTGGAAGAGAAGGAGGATCTGTGGTGGTGGTGGGGTGCAAGAAGATGAGGGGAGGGGAGCAGTTTTATAGGGCATGTGAAAAAAAGTTTGTGCGTGGACCTTCTCCCTAACTTCTCTCTAACTTCTCCCTAACTTCAGATATGTATATATTTATATATCTTTATGGAATCAAAAGTCGTTCTTCTGTGGCAGCACTTAAAGAACCATTGGAGGCACCTTCACTTTTATAGGCGCAAGAGCAGAGAAGTTCTGACCCACTTCTCTAAGTAACTTTACTCTGTACAGATCCATTCCATGACCACTTCTCTCTGTTGCTTGATGAGCAGCAGTTAGACCGTAGGGCCGGTCTAGAGCTGTGAATACATAACAACACAGTTCTGAGTAAATTTACATTCCCTTCTTTGTCAGACACAGAATTATACACAGTTTCACAGCTCTAGAGTGGAGTGACTGTCTAACTGCCTGCTTCTCAGGAGGCTCAGGAGATCAGAAGTTCTAATCCCATCAATACCACCAACAGCCCTCCATTGTCATTAGTTTGAGAATAGGAAAGACTACCTACATAGGAATCAAAAAGTCGCTCTTCTGTGGCAGCACTCAAAGAACTATTGGAGGCACCTTCACTTTTATAGGCGTAAGAGCAGAGAAGTTCTGACCCACTTCTCTAAGTAACTTTACTCTGAACAGATCCATTCCATGACCACTTCTCTCTGTTGCTTGGCCTCCTTTCCCTGTTTGTAGTGTAAGACCTCATCGTACAGACAGCCTGTCCCAGGTGAAATGGAGATGTTTGCACAGAAATGCTTTTCTAGTAGTTTGTTAGTCTTTGTCGTTGTAGAGTAGCACAGCTTTAAGTGCCAGAGAAACTGAGGAGGGTTACTTTACACACCTTTGACTCATGCCAGTTAAAGCAGGTGGTCCTGAACAGTTCGGCCACCGCTTTGAAGTCTTGTAGCTGAGTGAGGCTGAGCGATGTCGTCCTCGCTGCGGCATATTCTCCGTATCCTCCTGCAAGGCAGAGCTGACGGACCTCCTCCACGGTGCGCTCAATGTTAGACTTCATCTGGCAAAAGAGGATGAGTTCATAAGAGCAGACTCTGATTCTGATTCTGTTACTGCTGTAAAATTAATAAATAAATGAATACATTAACTAACTAAATAATCATCAGCGTCGTCATTTGTTTTGTTTTTTAACTCAGAACTACATGAAATACAATACAGGAATAATAATAACAATAATATTAAAAGGAAAATATGACACAAATAAGAAATGTAAGTTATGTAGGTTAATAGTAAAATAAATAAATAAAAATAAGTAAAATAATCAAACAACCAAATTGTTTAAATAAATAAATAAATAAACTAAATAAATAAATAATCATCAGCGTCATCATGGGTTTTTTTTTTTAACTCAGAACTACATGAAATACAATACAGGAATAATAATAATAATAATAATAATAAAGGAAAATATGACACAAATAAGAAATTTACATTATGTAGGTTAATAGTAAAAAATAAGTAAAATAATCAAACAAACAAATTGTTTAAATAAATAAATAAATAAAGGTTCCCACTACCAAGCAGCCGCTATAGATGGTTGCTATGGTATACCAGGTGGTAACTATGATGTGTATTATACATTGTATGAAGTATTGTTGTGCTGTGCTTTGCAATACACAACCATAATACTAACATAATGTTAGAAGAGCTTCGCAAAACACTGCCTGAATTGAGACGCTTGAGTGACAATAGAAAAGGTGAAAATCAAAAAGAAATAATAATATTATTTTAACAAATATGTTGAAATTATGTGCCAAATGTAATTAAAAAAATAATTATTAATAAATACAGATTCATGTACGATGCTGCACCTTTATCAGATTATCATATTTTTTCTTGAGAGCCTCTTTTTTCACAGGATTGTCTTCTCTCTGAATCCGGTGCTCCAGGATTTTGAATGGTGCCTCATAGAAGGAAACCAGATCTGTGGGCTTTTGGACTTTTTTACACTCTTGAGTGGATGGTGGGGTGTTTTGCAAAAATGTACTGACTGCTAATTTACTGACGTCCTAGAGGACAAAAAAGAACAATAATTAGTGTAGAAAATGATTGAACATGGTAGCTACTAGTGTGACGTCCTAGGTAAGTATAGCAATAGTAATGCTATAGGTATATATTTTATTGCATTATTATATACTATAATATAATACCTATAGACATAGATTGTAATGTTTTTGTTGTTTAAATATCTTTTAAACTTTTTTTTATTGAGGGCTGTTGATGGTACCCAGCATGCTTAAGTAGTCTACCTGATGGACATACCTTGTCACCATACTCGCATGGGACAGACATCTGCATATGATCATGCAAATTCTGAAACTCATCATGGAAAGTGATCTCATCAAGGGCAGACTGCAACAAATAAAACAATGAAAGTACTGTGAAATCAAACACACAGCATACACTCGGTTATTCCACCCCAGGGTACATCATGTGGACACAATCAATACTCACAAGCAGTGTGAAAAGTGAAGAGTTATAACTTATTAAAGGAAACGTAAAATAAATCCTCAAAAACATCAGTAAATGAGCTGCAGCTGAAACTGATTAAATACTGTGTGAAGTGTTTAATCTGTTGTGGCTCCGCCCCCTCAGCTTGCAGGGGAGGACTTCCAATTTTTTCAACTTGTGACTGTGGAGTGATGAGCCCTTGCTGGGATTTGAACTTATGATCTCCTCACACTTGTTGATGAGCAGCAGTTAGACCGTAGGGCCGGTCTAGAGCTGTGAATACATAACAACACAGTTCTGAGTAAATTTACGTTCCCTTCTTTGTCAGACACAGAAATGTACACAGTTTTACAGCTCTAGAGTGGAGTCTAACTGCCTGCTGATCAGGAGGCTCAGGAGATCAGAAGTTCAAATCCCATCAATACCACCAACAGCCCTCCATTGTCATTAGTTTGAGAATAGGAAAGACTCCCTATATAGGGGGATGACTGCCTTCAGACGGGAATTAGCAGTAAACAGATCGAGGGGGTGGAGCCACAGACCAAAATGTCTTACACAGTAGACTTTTGCTTGGTGTGCATTTGTAATTTCTCCTATTTGGGAGTGGTAGGATCCAAAAATGAGACATGTATAAAAACTAAACTTAGTCTTAGGAAGTGTTTTTTGCAAAAAACAATGTCCTCATATGAGGTGAAAGGGTCAACGTTTTAAAAAATGAAGTATCATGGATGCAGAGAAGCAGAAATATGAGGATGCAGGGTCTCAAGAGGTTAATCAGTTTCAGCTGCAGCTCATTTACTAATGTTTTCAAAACTGAAATGCAGAAGTAAAACATGCGTTTTTTACCATAAACTTTTTAACATAACTTTTGACTAAACAAACTCAACTCAAACTCAACGCATCATCTTTTATTTGTTAAAATAGTAGAGTTAGACTGGACTGTCATGACTTTACTTACTATGTCATAGTCATGAATCCCATGAAGTGAGTTTATACCAGTAGTTACACAATGTTATGATGAGATCAGGTTGGCCTAAAGAACATGGGCCCAATCAGGACCACGTTTAAAGAAGGCCAGTTTGACTCATTTAAGCTGCTATACCTCTAAGTTATATAGCTGTTATACTTATTATATAACTGAGTCATGCTAACTCAAAGTGCAAAAGATTCATGTGGCTACATGAGGAAATTACATAGTATATGTGAGGGCTGGCTCCAGGGCTAGGCCACCTTCGGCCACCAGAGGGAGACAACGGGTGTTTTCTGGAGCCGATCAAGCCCAACACCCAACACCTGATTTAAGGGCTTCATAAGGGGAGGGACAGAGACCCACATTGCTGTGACTTTGTCTACAGTTTGGGTCAGAAGTACAGCTGTTGAGGCTTGAGGCTTGAGGCTTAAGGGTTCTGGGTTCCGGGTTCCAGGTTCCTGGGCTCCCCCTCATCTTTGCTTCTCCTAAGATGCTCAAGTCCTTTTTCAGAAAAGTTTTTTTTTTTTATTCTGCGGGAGGAAACCAGTATCCTGCCCATCTTTCTCACCTTCTCTTTTCCCTTTGTCTCAGTATTCAGATTCATGACTCCAGTAGAAGTGGAGATACTAGGGTTTAAAAGACTTCTATAGCAGCTGAAGTATCAACTGAAGCTTTTTACTTCAGTAAAAGTGTAAAAGTACTGGTTTCAGAACCACTTCAAGTAGAAAAGTAAAAGTAATGGAAGGAAAACAAAGGCCAGAAGCTTATGTAAAGAACAACTGTCCTGACATTACGTCCAAAAGATTAAAAACAAAACAGCAAAAATAGTCATTTTCATTTTCATTTTCATTAAAAATGTTCATGTGATGGCAACGATATCCAAAAACCCAAACATCTGCTGTGCTGTGGAAATTGCTGCCCTAGTTCCTATTTCTTAATGAATTACTCGTTATAAGAGTTTTTCGGGGAGCGTTTGAGAATAACTCTATCTAAAGACCCTCATCTCTGTTAATATTAGGTTGTATAAAAGGAGGAATTACACACCTCTTCAGTGTACGACATCCAGACTGCTGACATCTCTGCAGCTAGATAGGTCTGTCTGATATCATCGAAAAAGCAAAAGTATGCTACTGTATCAGGAGGACACGCCGTGACACCGTAGACTGAAATGCATCAGAACAGACTGATTTTAGATTGAATGGACGCAACGATGTCTTTTACTCATTCACAGATTTGTGTTTAAGGTTTGAGGGCATGGCCTTAACCATTGCACCAGGGTTCTAAATGAACCTACTGCTGATGTTTTCGGGGAGATTCTCCAGCATTGACCCAGAGTAGCAGCACTCCATAAATATCACCATCTGCCGTAAGAGAGAGAAAACCATGCATTCAGTAACGTGGTATAATTATGAAGATGTATGTATGCATGTACAGCTTATACATTTACACAAGATAATGCAACTTTTGTTTCCAGACTACACAACCAACCGGAAGAGTATTTCTGTTCATTGTAGCAAAAGTAGAACTCTTAGAAATTGGTTTTCCTAAAAGACAGATCTTTTTTTGCACTTTTTGACATAACATTTACATTGTAAAAACGGCCTGATTTTAGAAATGCCCCCAAATGGCTTGGAATTAAATCTTTTTACATAGACTTCCATTGAAAGCCAAGATGGAGTTGTCATTTTGGGTATCTATCCATCTTATCTAATCTATCTATAAATTGGAATAAAAGTATTTTTACATTGACTTTTATTAAAAGTCAAGACATTTTTTCCTTCTGCTGTAAAGTTACCATTTACCAGTTTATCATTTTAGCATTTCTACATCAACATTAGCTAATATGCAACATTTAATTGTAAACAATGCAAATAAATCTGAAATAGAAATGGAGTTGTTTACCTCTGCAAACTGATTATTTTTAGCCATGTTCTGAAGCTCCTCAATGAAATCAATTGCATAAAGCTGAAATGAGAATAAAGCATTTGTGTATTATTATATTAAACTAGGGATTTTGTAAACCCAAGCAGAGCTTCAGGCTTCCAGTGTTCCAGCTTGTGGTTCAATTCCAATTCAATTCAATTTTATTTATTTAATTTTATTTAAAGCAGCTTTACAGAGATCCGGGTCCGAGCCTCTTTTGAGGGAGCTAGTGACAACAGTGGCAAGGAAATACTTCCTTGGGTCAAGAGGAAGAAACCTTGAGAGGAACCAAGGCTCGATAGGGGAACCCGTTCTCCTTTACATTTACATTTATGGCATTTAGCAGACGCTCTTCTCCAGAGCGACTTACAAAGTGCTTTGCTATTTACCCAAGAAAAGCCTCAGCTAGTTAGAATAGACCAATAAATCAAAGGATACCTCTAAGCTTAGACATTGCTAAACACAAGACAATAAGGTGACCATAGTACTCTAATCGTCCAAGTACTCTCGGAAGAGGTGGGTCCTCCTCAGGTCAACACCGGATGATGATGATGATGATGATAATAATACAAAGCAATATTAGTTTAAAGTGTTGATACCATGCCAAGATTTGTAATGAATTATTATAACATTATAAAGGATGTTTCAAGTACATTTAGAATATTTGCTTTAGGTTAAATGTGAAACCTACTGAGGATGAAGGAAAACAAAACATGCCAGGAGCTCCATGGTCTGACAGGAAGACAAAAACTGTGTCATCTTTTCCACTAAAACAAAAAAACAAAAGGTCAATTTCACAATAAGAGCATGCAGTGTCAGTGTGTGTCTCTATCTGGTTCTGATTTCATTGGCTGAACAGTGTCTGGACACTTCATTGTGGGACATACAAGCATAATAAGGAAGTTAGTTAAACTGGAGAAGGTGGTGCCTGAAATGCATCAGTTTATCAGAAATGGCAAAACTGCAGTTGTGACAAAGGGATCCGTGACAAATTGATTGATTATACTTGATTGTCTCTGCACCCTGTCTCATGTCTTGTCTATTGTCCTTGCACTTAAATCTTACCACATCATTACCTACCCTGCACTGCACACAGCCTAACAGTGTTTGGTTGTACTGTACAACCATGTGTTAGTATAATGGCAATAAAACTGAGCTGAATTCATTAGAAATTGTAACTTTTTGACATTTAATGTGAATCTGTCAGTTCTTTACATTGCATCAAACATTCATGATGAATGGGCCAGTAGAAATGCTCCAGAATTACGTGAACAAATTAGTTTTACATTGACTTTCATTGAAAGTTAAGAAGTTTCTTTGCTTCCATTAGAGAGGAGATACAAGATTTTTTTCTGATATGTTTATCTTGTAGTGTTACAGTCCAATTTGGGTAATTCACACCCCAAAAAACAATAACTCTAATAATAAAAAATGTAGGCCTACTTATTATGTGAAGCAGATTTGTCCAGTCACTGAGGAGAGACAGTCATGTATTGTGTAGCCATCATTTCAAATAGAAGAAGTTTTTGCTTCCATTTTGGAGATACAAGTTTTTTTGTTTTTTTTTTGTGACCGTGATATGTTTATCTTGTCGTGTAACAGTCCAGTTTGGGTAATGCATGCCCCAGAAAGATTTGTCCAGTTACTGAGGAGAGACAGTCATGTATTCTGTAGCCATAATTTCAAATTATCCAAAAATACAAACCAACCTTTTAATGACCTTTTTAGGTCCAGTCTTGGTCACAGCGCTCTCATCCCCCCGGAGTGCAGCGAGGAAGTTTTCAGGTGTCACATCCTGTAAGAGCATAATAATAAAATGAAGTATATATGAATGAATAAATGTGGTTTAGCAATAATAATAAAACATATTTACATCTCCAGTGTAGTCCTTCAAGACTCCAGGGTAAACATTTGGTCCGTTTGGTTCATTGATAATGTTTCCCCTGTAAGGATTCCTGTTGAGAGAGATATAGTACACTGATGTTTGAGGTATGTAGGCTTCTTGTGTCCTTGGGCATTTGCATTTATGATCAGAATACAACGTAAATCACTCACTCGTCATTGTAAGCGATATCATCATACATCATAACCACAACCTGGTCATCTGGGATTCCATTCTTATGAACTATCTGATAAGCATGGCAGATGTTGGCCTAAAGCAAAATAAAAATATATTTATTTAAAGAAGAAAACATCATCCTTACACTCCGTTAAAAGCAAAGGTGCTACAAATGGTACTTTAAGTGCCACAGAGGAGCCACTTTTGATTTCCTACAGATCAAATTTAGGTAAAGAAATGCTTGTGAATAACCTGTAAATTATGATAATGAAGGTTCATAGCTCTTATTTGCAGTGGCACGGGTGATCTTCATTGTTTCTAAGTTCAATCATGTAACCCCTCTTCACTGTAGCTTCCTGTAGCTGCTGCCCAGGTCATCAGACTCAAACCCCTGACTCTGGTCTACAAAACCAAGACTAGACCAGCCAGCCCCTCCGTACTTGATGGCGATGGTCAAAAGCCTGATCTGCACCGAGAACCCTTCCAGCTTCAAGTACGGCTCGGCTCGACCCGCCATCCTTTAAGATCCACGGAAGACGAGCGTCCAGACTTTTTCTTTCCTGCACTGAAGTGGTGGGACGAGCTTCCCCTGGGTGTCCGAACAGCAGAGTCCAACGCTCGCTGTCCTCAAACCCAGACTGAAGACCCTCCTCCTCTTCTGAGAGTACTTGGGTGAAGAGTGTAGAGTGTGTGGAGGATTAAGGTCTCCAGACTGACTTCTGTATTCAGTAGAGTCTAAGCTTAGAGGGATATTTTGGACTCTAGCCGATATAAACTAGCTAAGGGTATTTTGAGTAAAAGGTGAAGCACTGCTGGAAGTCGCTCTGGAGAAGAGCTCAGTGCATTAAATGTACCTTACCTGCAGGCCATAATTGTCCCAGTCCTTTGCCCCAGCCACAAGGATGGCCCATTGTTTACCAACGGTGCCAGTCATTCCTGCTGTGAAAAATTCTGCTAGTTTTCAACACTGAAATAGAAGTTAATAGAAGAAGGGTTATCCACACAGCATCCGATATATACAGACAGTGGAACTCCCAATACTGTAATTAACCCTTTCAGGCACACACAGAGAATTTCTTTCAGAATCTCAGATACCGATATGAATAAATTGCAAACCATTGAAGGTTTTTTTTTTAGGTGCAGGGCCAGCGGTCATTTCTGAACCACCGTGCATTCAGGGGCACTGGCTATACCCTTTACCCTTTTTTTCCTTTCATTTGAAACTCAGTTTGCTCTGTGATTTAATCGTCTTGTTTAATAAAATATTAAGATGACCCCTTTTTGGTCTGGCTCATGCACAGCCCACAGGGAACTATACGAGTTTCATTTAATCCTAGTAATCTTAATAATAATAATAATAATAATAATAATATTAATAATAATGAGGAAGAAGAATGCATATGAGGCTAAAAATGTGGTTCATTTACTTGATATACCCAAAGTTACCACGGTGTATTTAGGGTGAACACATGTTAACATAGGGAAATGATGAAAAATTGTGTTTGGCCCTGCTAACACTGATGAACTGACCGGCCCAGTGGCCTTTTTAATGTGTTTATTTGATGAAGATCTTGTTTGAGCACATGAGCTACACTGTAACCTGAACTATGACATTCCAGCCTGCAACCACTGAATTGTTTTATTTTTTTATTTTTTTTATTTTTTTTAGCAATCAACATTCAGGGTTAAAAAAAGGTCACCCTAATATATTATTATTATTATTATTATTATTATTATTATTAATTCTCATTCAACAGCATGCTATTTACAATTACAAACTACCTCCATACAGGCAAACCCACCCTGGATCACATGGTAAGCAGTTTTGGACAAGCTCCTCCAACAACCATGTAGACCCAGCTTTGCAGAAAAACTACAGTTCCTCAATCACTTCCTGTGTGCTACTTTATAAACTGCCCCTGGTAAACATCAAATAGTTTCAGATCATATAGCGGTTCCCTGTTTAAACACAATCCACTGTAAATTAGAGAGAACAAGGGGGTTTCTTACAGTGACCACCATGTATTTTAAACTGTGTACTATAGGCTGCTGTACTTATGACTTACAACACCAGACCTGCTCTACCTCAGCATACACACCTGAACATACTGTACTCTTCTGATTATAAATACAACACCCAGTAGTGATTGTTGGACTACATATTATTATTATTTTTTTATTTATTTCATTTCTTTTTTCTCAAATTAGTATAGTAACTTATTTTGCACCTTAATTACACCCTACACCTTCATGCACACATGGTACATGTACTTATGTGTATTTATTAGACTGTGTCTGTTGACGATTGTACTTATAGTATAAGCATTCTGTCTTGTGTCTTGTCTAATGTCCTCACACCATTGTCTTTACTATAAGTGGTGATATTTATCTTAACAGTGTTTCAAGGTGCTAAAAAACATAAAACGGTGTATTAGCATTTTCACAATAAAGTCAAACTCCATGAAAAAGTTGCACCTTGACCAGACAAAAAGCACCTTGACCAGACAAAAAGTTGCACCTTGACCTCTCTTACTCACAATTCTCTGGTTCTATTTCTCTATTCTACTGTTGGCACTGACCCGGCTTTTAAGCACAGTCCACATATTTGAGGTTAAAACTCTTGGAAGGCCATGTGAGCCTGCTTTGTCCATTTCACAACCACCTCTGAAGTATTTTTGGAGTCATGGCCCTGTAAGAACACCCAACTGTGTCCAAGTTTCAAATACTTTGCTGATGGTTTGTGAGGTTATTCTAAAGAATTATGAAGTCATCCTCCTTGTTGTTTTTTATAAACTGTTCAGAATTGTTTAGAAAAGACTCCAAGAGGTATTTCTAGTTATGCATCTTATCTGTGATCATCTATAGATCTATAGACTTCCACAAGTGAAACAAAGACTTTTACTATTTTTTTCATAAAACAATCAAGTAAACATGTTCTATTCGTAAAGAAGATCATATGCAACCTTACCGTAAACTGGCAGCTGTCTGACTGATTTTGCAATGGTTTGTATTTCCTGTTTTGAAAGTGGACTGGTTGTCAGGAATTTTGTGTCGGTTGGGTCATTTCCTTATTCTTGCAAAGTTACAAAGTGAAAGTAGTCTGTTGTAATCTAGGAGAAGTGGGAAATCATGGCACTGATAGCAGTGTTTTAAACTGATAACAGTGTTTACCATAGTCACCACTGTGTTTATTCCATCTGTTCCATAAAGGCAGTGGAGTGGAATGAGACCACAAAGGTGAGGTGGAATATTTTAGGAAGGGTAAGTTCATATCGTCTGATGGTAGAGCTCTGCAACTAGACATTTCTTTCATGCTTTGGAGCTTTAGAGATGTTTTAATGAACACAGTGATGGAGAACCACCATGACTTTCTGTAGGAATATCATTAGTAATATCAGTGTTTTACTGAATTAATAAACACTAACTGCCCAGATAAGCAGCATTTTAATTAATTTTCTCAGGGAAAAGCTTCTGCACAGAACACTGTTACAGGTATACGGTTCTTGACAGGGTTCTTCAATTTGAACTGCTTTGAAAAGTGCTTTGAGGAACCTTCAAGAAGCCTTTTAGAACATTAGAACATTAAAGTCGGATATCATTACTGCCTAATTTTACCTAGCTAGTTTTGGTAAACATTTTCCTCATACTTTTCTAATGACCGACTTAAGATAGGGAAAATAAATATTAGGGGAATAATAGGGGAAATAAACATTTGCCCTGTTAAAAGTATAGGTTCCTTGAGGGGGTTCTTCAATTTGGAACTGCTTTGAAAAGTGCTTTGGGGAACCTTCAAGAAACTTTTTACTGGTCACTTCGCCTACAGAAGCTCGAAGCCTTTTGTAGTCATAGATGATCAGTTATCAAGTCATGTTGCAAACGTAACTCAGTCATGCAGATTTCTCCTGTACAACAGAATTCGACCCTTCCTCTCTAGAGAGTCGCCCAGGTGCTCTTCAGTCTCTCGTCACTTCAAGACTTGACTACTGCAACTCTCTTCTGGCTGCAGCTTATCCAGAATGCAGCAGCAGCAGGTCGTCTTCAACGTTCCTAAACTCAGCCATGTTCAGCTCCTCCTCTGCTGCTGTGTTCTCTCTTCACTGTAGCTTCCTGTAGCTGCTGCCCAGGTCATCAGACTCGAACGACTGGATCAGCCAGCTTCTCCGTACTTGATGGAGATGGTCAAAAGCCGATCTGCACCAAGAGCCCTTCCAGCTTCAAGTACGGCTCGGCTCGACCCGTCATCCTTTAAGATCCACGGAGGACGAGTGTCCAGACTTTTTACTGTCCTGTCCGAACAGCAGAGTCCAACGCTCACTGTCTTCAAACCCAGACTGAAGTCCCTTCTCTTGGGTACTTGGCACCCAAGTACTTGGGTGAAAAGTAGAGTATTATGGTCTCCATATTGACTTGTGTTTAGTAGAGTCTAAGATTAGAGGATCTCTGAATTCTAGTCTATTTAAACTAGCTGAGGTTCTTCTTGAGTGAACAGTGAAGCACTTTTGTAAGTTGCTCTGGAGAAGAGCGTCTGCTAAATGCCTTAAATGTAAATGTAAATGTCAAATGATTCCCCAGGTCAACTATAAATCAATCTACATTCGATATTAATGTTTTCAACATTAGGAACCGGCAGTATTCATCAATATTTGATCAACATAGTCCTGACATCAAAATCAACCAAAATGATGATTCTGATCAAAAATCAATGATGGATCACATGACCTCACTATTGGAGTCAGCTTATGTCTGTTAGTGCTACTGTGTTACTTTTCATGATTATTTTGCTTGTTTGGTTTTTTTTTTCAATGGTTTTGTGTTTTGGTTAGTTTTTCTTAATAAACATTATCCTGAATTTACGTCCGCCTCCCATCCTTGACTTCAAACGTGACAGTATGGCTGAAAAGAAAAAGAAAGAAACAGAATTATAGTAGCTTAAATACTTTCAGTAATGCTCAAACCTTAGTCTTAACAGTATTTGTACTCGAACCTGTATTGGTCTCAACAGTGCACTTGGACTTGGCTTAGTCTCAATAATATTAGTACTCACACTGGTCTGAGTCTTGATTTTATTCGTTGTCAGACTTGTCTCTATCTCAACAGTATTTACACTCGGACTAGTCTTAGTCTTCATAGCATTTGTAGTCATACTTGTCTCAATCTTGACAGTATTTACACTCTGACTAGTCTTGACAGTATGTGTAATTGAACCTGTATTAGTCTTAACAGTGCACTTAGACTTGGCTTAGTCTTGATAGTATTTGTAATCAGACTTGTTCTCCAACTCAACAGTATTTACACTCAGACTAATCTTAGTCTTGATAGTATTTGTAATCAGACTTGTTCTCCAGCTCAACAGTATTTACACTTGGGCTAGTCTTAGTCTTGATAGTATTTGTAGTTGAACCTGTATTGGTCTCAACAGTGCACTTGGACTTGGCTTGGTCTCAAAAATATTAGTACTTACACTAGTCTTAGTCTTGATAGTATTTGTAGTTGAACCTGTATTGGTCTCAACAGTGCACTTGGACTTGGCTTGGTCTCAATAATATTAGTACTTACACTAGTCTTAGTCTTGATAGTATTTGTAGTTGAACCTGTATTGGTCTTAACAGTGCACTGGGACTTGGCTTGGTCTCAATAATATTAGTACTTACACTAGTCTTAGTCTTGATAGTATTTGTAGTTGAACCTGTATTGGTCTTAACAGTGCACCTGGACTTGGCTTGGTCTCAATAATATTAGTACTCACACTGGTCTGAGTCTTGATAGTATTTGTAGTCAGACTTGTCTCATGCTCAAAGTCTACATAAACATTCAGCGATAAGCAGTAAGATTGCTGGATAAATAGAGAGGCCAGTTCAGCAATCCAACCCTGCCCATAACTCCTGCAAACCTTAAAAGTAGATCTGCTGCCTCAGGCTTGGTTTTCAACAGTGCGTTCACTTACTGACAATTCACAAAGTAAAAGTTGCTGAATAAACCGATCCCATTTCTGAGAGACGCCTTTTTATGAGTGGAAATGAGAGTAGAAGGTTCTCAGTCTACCTTCATAACTGCAACAGGCACTGAAAAAGGTAAGCATCTATTCAGCTTTATGTAGTTTTACTGCTGTTTTACTGGTGTGATGTCATCTGATGGTCACTCATAGGTCATTAGAGGTCGTTATGGTCATTGGGAGGCTTTGGTCAGGAATCAGTGCTTCCATTTTTGCTTGACAAAACACCTGATTTATGGAAGTACTTTGTGCTTTGCACTTTTCTGATGAATTACTTTCCATTTTTTTTGCTTCAGTCCTCTGTGGAAATTTCTACACACACGATACACACAAGTATAATAAATATTTTAGAAGAAGAAAAGAAAAGCCATCCTGATATTTCACAGACAGATGAATAGTCGTAAATAATCTGCGTAGCGGCCTAAGCCTTTAATACAGTACTGTAACTACACATTGTGATTGCTTCAGTATCCACCCTGGAGATGTTACACTGTGAGGGTGACCCTTCCTCACTTCACTTTCCTTTTCTGCACAGATTAAAGTGTTAAACCCAAATGTGTGACCTCCACAGGCTGTGAAGACCTCCACTGAAGAACCTGATAGGGTCCATTTTCTGGTAAACTGAATTCAATTATAGTATTTGCTTCTATAGTATTTGCTTCTTAGTACCACTATATTTGCTTCTTAGTACCACTATATATTATATGAAATGTGAATATATATTCACATTTGTCACAAGTAGCATGCATGCTAATCCAGAGTGGTTTACCAAAGTGCTCAATCATTTACTCAGACTATTCAAAGCAAGTGTTGATAGACCCTAAATTCCGATATTTTTCAGGATTCAGGATTATGGCTCAAAAGTGAGCAGCCAATAACCCTAATGCAACAATTTGTAAGCAGTACACCATTTGATTTAGATATTAGTGCTTCATTAAGTGCTTTCGAAAGACTGATTTTGCTGTTCAGACACTCAGGGGGAGGTCATTCAACCACTTTGCTGCCAGGACAGAGAATAATGGATGCTTGTCTTCCATGCATCCTAAGAGATGGTGGGTCAAGCTGAGCCGAACTTGAAGCACAAAGGGCTCTTAGTACAGATTGGGTTTTGACCACTGCCATCAGGCAGGGAGGAGCTGGACAATTTTTGGTTTTGTAGGCCAGCCTCAGGGTTTGATATCTGATACAGGAAGCTGCTACAGGAAGCCAGTGAGGGGAACGCAGCAAGGGAGTGATAGCTCTAAACTCTCCATGGCTATACTCCTTCATAATCAACCAGCTGCAAAATCACCCATTAACCTTTTTTTTTATTAAATATTTGGTACTTTGTCACTTTATATTGTTCATTAATGATTATCTGATCAGCCTGCATCAACATATGAAGTGACTACATTCACGTTCTAATAACTTTTAATCTCGTTAGTTTCTAAGATGAGTGAGAGAACAGGCAAGCAGTGGGTTCTTCTGGCTGCTGGTTCCAAGAGCTGGATAAATTACAGACATCAGGTACTTATTATTGTTTCTCTCTTTTTATATAAAATGTATATGTTGGAATAAGAATGTCATTGTACAGAGTAACTGCTTGTTTCTGCTGCGCATATGACAATTTACATTTACTGCATTTAGCAGACGCTATTCTCCAGAGCGACTTTCAAAAGCTATTTACTCAAGAAGAACCTCAGCTAGTTTAAATAGACTAATAAATCAAAGCTCCTCTAATCTTAGACTCTGCTAAACACAAGTCAGTATGGAGACCATAGAACTCTTCTCTTTGCCTGAGTACTCTCAGATAAGAAGGGTCTTCAGTCTGGGTTTGAAGACAGTGAGTGTTGGACTCTGCTGTTCGGACACCCAGGGGAAGTTCGTTCCACCACTTCGGTGCAAGACAGAAAAAAGTCTGGACGCTCGTCTTCTGTAGATCTTAAAGGATGGCGGGTCGAGCCGAGCCGTACTTGAAGCTGGAAGGGCTCTTAGTGCAGATCGGCTTTTGACCATCGCCATCAGGTACGGAGGGGCTGGCTGGTCCAGTCTTAGCTTTGTAGGCCAGAGTCAGGGGGTTGGATCTGATGACCTGGGCAGCAGCTACAGGAAGCTACAGTGAAGAGAGAATGCAGCAGAGGAGGAGCTGAACATGGCTGTACTTAGAAACGTTGAAGACGACCCGACCCGTGCCACTGTGTTCTGGATAAGTTTCAGGGGCCTGATGGTGCGCAGAGGGAGATCAGCCAGAAGAGAGCTGCAGTAGTCAAGTCTTGAAGTGACGAGAGACTGGACAAACACCTGGGCGTCCTCTCTACAGAGGAAGGGTCGAATTCTCCAGATGTTGTACGGGAGGAATCTGCATGACTGAGTGTGATTTGTAACATGACTTGAGAATGATAACTGATCATCCATCACTACACCAAGACTTCCAGCTTCTGTAGAAGGAGTGACCAGTGCGTTCTCTAAGGAGATGGCAAGATCATTGCGAGGTCCAGCAGTTTCCGGGATGTACAGCAGCTCTGTCTTGCTATGAACTCTTGAACTGGAACATGAACTAATTTTATTCTATTTTATTTTTTTTTATTAATGCTTTAATGTAACAATAATCAGATACCTTTTTCTAAATGCCAATGTTATTAAATGAGTGACTCATCTTAAAACAACTCAAATGGTGATGCTGGAGCTTTGAATTATTTTATAAATAAATCTTGATGATATTCTTATCTATTTCTCATCTATTCATTAGGCTAATGTGTGCCATGCTTATCAAATGGTTCACCACAGTGGCATTCCAGATGAGCAGGTTGTGGTGATGATGTATGATGATCTAGCTTACAATGCAGAGTAAGTAAGCTTTTATTTGATCATTTGTTTGTTTACTGGCTTTTCCCAGAGATATTTGTAGCTACAGAAATATCTATATCGTAGCTGTGTTTGGAAAAAGTACACTTTTTAAGCAGATTTTTCAGGGAAATAATGCTTATGTAGAGATGTGAATTTGAAAGTGAAGGTGGATCAGGTTTTCCTCTCTTAACAGGAACCCGTATCCAGGAGAAATCATCAACAAGCCCAATGGACCCAACGTTTACCCGGGAGTTCTGAAGGACTACACTGGAGATGTATGTTCTCTTTCAGACTGCCTTTATGCTGTGGCACCGATAAAGCTCATCCAGCAGTCACCAGTTCTTATTAGGATGAATATCTGAATATCAAGCAATAACATTATATCTCGAAAATGGCCAAATCTTCTTAAATTTCATTGGAAGTCAATGGAAAAATATATTTTTCCAAGTCATCTTCGAGCATTTCTATTGGTCATGTTGGATATTGCTGTTTTTTTTGGTTGACAGAGACAATATGGAAGATTCTCATTGGGAAATACAATTTCTGTACAGAGGTTCCTATACATAACATACA